>NW_024081143.1:770306-805146 GCF_003009895.1 Hyaena hyaena | reverse complement strand
TGTGGGGATGAGCACTGAGTGTTATGTGGAAACTAATTTGACAATAAACTATTTGTAAAAAAAAAAAAAAGCTCTCCAATGTTTCTATTATTTTATTTCATAAAAGAACAAGCAGTTAATATGAAAACAATTACATGATGAAACTGAGTAGTGACTATGAAGGTGTTCATTATGTTTTCTAAAATAGTTTATATATATATAAACATTTCAAATTTATATTTGGTTTTGATTGGGTGTTTATTTTATTTATTTATTTATTTTTGGTGATCCACAGAATTGTGCTTTATTCGTCTTTAGAATTCTTGCAATTATACACTTCAGTTTTACCATTAACCATTGCACTGTAATACAAAGGATATTTAGAAAGTATTAACCATGCAATAAATGTGATAGTGCTGATAGCCATTATAAGTTAACCAATACAATAGAATTTTACTAATTCTCCCTAATGACAAAAAAACTTGCTGCTGCTGATCGATATTAGAAAATCAGTAAATAGGTAAACATTTTTCAACAACTGAGGGGGGAAATTGATAGGCAATTTATTTGTTTCATTTTTTTTATTTAAATTCTAGTTAGTTAATATATAGTGTAATATTGTTTTCAGGAGAAGAATTTAGTGATCCATCACTTACATACAACACCCAGTGGTCAACACAAGTGCCCTCCTTAATATCCATCACTTACTTAACCCATCATTTATCCAACCCCCCTTCAGCAATCCTAAGTTTGTTCTCTACAGTTAAGAGTCTCTTATGGTTTCCTTCCCTCTCTCTTTTTTCCTTCCCATATTTTCATGTTTTGTTTCTTAAATTCCACATATGAGTAAAATCACATGGTATTTGTTTTTTCTTTGACTGACTTATTTTGCTTAGCATAATACACTCTAGCTGTATCCACTTCATTGAAAATGACAAAATTTCTTCTTTCTGTGTGTGTGTGTGTGTGTGTGTGTGTGTGCGCGCGCGCGCGCGCATCGTATCTTTTTAAAAAATTTTTGTTATGTTTACTCATTTTTGAGAGACAGAGCGTGAATGGGAGAGGGGTAGAGAGAGAGAGGGAGACACAGAGTCTAAAGCAGGTTCCAGGCTCTGAACTGTCAACACAGCCGCCCGATGCAGGGCTCAAACTCACCAACCATGAGACCATAACCTGAGCCGAAGTTGGATGCTTAACCAACTGAGCCACCCAGGCACCCGTCACATCTTCTTTATCCATTCACCAGTGGATGGACATTTGGGCTCTTTCCATAGCTTGGCTATTGTCGATAATGCCACTATAAACATTGGGATACATATACCCCTTAGAATCTGCATTTTTGTATTCTTTGGGTAAATACCTAGAAGCAGAATTGCTGGGTCATAGCACAATTTTATTTTTAACTTATTGAGGAGCCTTCATGCTGTTTTCCAGAGTGGCTGTGCCAGTTTGCATTTCCACCAGCAATGTAAGAGCGTTCCCCTTTCTCCACATCCTCACCAACATCTGTTGTTTCCTGTGTTGTTAATTCTGACAGGTGTGAGGTGGTGTCAATTCATGGTTTTGATTTGTATATCCCTGATGATGAATGATGTTGAGCATCTTTTCATGTGTCTGTTAGCCAGCTCGATGTCTTCTTTAAAAAAAAGTCTATTCATGTCTTCTGCCCATGATTGGGTGTTTAGAATAAAATATTCAGAAATAAATAAACCTGATATATTCATATAATATCTAAATAGTTAGATTTATAAGACAGGATGCTGTATGGAAAAATATAGAGAAAGTAAGTTTGTATGCCACCTTTCAGCTGAGTGCCAGCTCTGAGGAATGTAAATACTTGTCCAGGAGGAAGACTCATGATGAAAGAATGTGGTTTATATAGTGAAGGAAGAAAATGCTGAAGAGCTTTAGTTTTGTTGAGAATATTTTCTT
Source organism: Hyaena hyaena (assembly GCF_003009895.1). NCBI lineage: Eukaryota > Metazoa > Chordata > Mammalia > Carnivora > Hyaenidae > Hyaena > Hyaena hyaena. The sequence goes on along the minus strand of NW_024081143.1, from coordinate 803,235 downwards.
TTGTTAAAATACAAAAAGTTCTGAAGCAAATATTGTTGATATTTATAAAGAAGTACTTCATTCTGGGGGCATAATCAAGAAGGGCATGGAAACATTACATAAAATGATTTCAATATTAAAAAATGTTAAGTAGGCAATCATCTTAGATGCTTTTTCAAATTTCCCATATCCCTCTGGAGATTTTAATATGTTATTTTGGGGAGGGGAGGGGAGGGAAGGATAGGGAAGGGTAGGGAAGGGGAAAAAAGAAAGAAAAGAAAAGAGAAAAGAAAGAGAATGAGTGGTTGGGTAAACGGTTTGAAGACCAGGTGTATGTCGTCCTTGTGACCATGTTTTCATGTGGTACTCTGGAGTCCAACAAAATTCTAAATAAGAACATAGCCTTCCAGATTATTATCAAGATAAGAGGATTAATATTTTACTTAATAGCTTTTAGCTTTAATAATAGTATTCACATATTTTAACATATGGTTGGCTTCTACAGTTGCCCTGGGGTGGTCCCTAGAAAAAACATGAGCAAAACTAGATACAAGCTCCATATAATGGTAGCTTGGGAGCCAACTGACAGCGTAATTCTAGGAAAGATGAATTTCACAAGCAATCCTGGGACCTCGTCATGCAAATACCAAACTAAGACATGCTTTAGCCTGGGATGGATCACATGGATAGATTTCTCACTGGGTAGAGCTGTCTTTTCTTTTGTTCATCTTTCAAGTAGGTTGCAGAGCTACTGGTTATTTCCAAGTTGGCTTTGTTCTACCTCAGATAACAAATCAATACTGCAGGCCCTCCTCAGTGGCATTGATTAATTCCCTCAGAGAGCAGAGTTAAGTAAGGTTATAGTCTTGGGAAAAAAACACTTGTGGAGTTTGTAATAAAGGAGGGAATGGGAGAACTGTAGGCAAAGGGAGAGGAATAAGCCAGTGGCACTAAATGCACCTGTTCACTGTCCTAACAGTGGGTCTCACATTTAGAATCCCCTGGAGGGCTTGTTAAATCAGACTGCTGGGCACTCCAGAGAGCCTCAGATCAAGACCCTTACTATTCAAATCAAGGTCCAAGAACCAGCAGCGTCAGCATTTTCTGGCAGAAAATGCAGAATCTTGGCTACAACCCCAGCTCCTCTAATCAGACTCTGCATTTGAACAAGTTCCCCAGGTGACTCAAGTGCATGCAAAGCTTCAGAAGCAGCAGCCCAAAGGGCTTGTCATGTATTTATTGATCATGAAATTTAAATATCACGGAACCTGCCTCTCCCTTTACTGTAGTTTTCCCCTCTATGTCAATTATGGTTTCCTCCACACTTATTTTTCCAACAAACTAGTTCAATATGCATTAGATTGTCAAAATGATCTATTCCCAGACTGACACCTCTACTTATTTGTGAGCACTATTAATTTATTCTCATTTTGTATTATTTCTCTCATTCAGTGATTTGGGTGGGATGGGCACAAAGTAGATGCATGTGCTCAACCTGTCTTCTTGATAAAATATTCTGAGCATATTCTTTTATATGCAACTATAGAGCTGAATTATGAGTTAGGTCAGGCCTCAAATATCAATATTTAACAATATTTGGATGCATGATCCTTTATGAATGAACAAGTTGTAAATACCACTGAAAATAATTATGAAGTAACATTTGCAAAACCTCAGAAGACAACGAAGCTGCCAATAGACTGGAGGTGGTCAGATATTCTTACTTTAAAAAGATGAAAACAGACATGCATAAATAAAACCAGGAGCATCATAATATTAAGACTATAAAGATTTATTACAAAGTTCCCTCATGGATTAGAATCATAAGACAAGCCAAACTAATACAATTTGATAGCATAATTAGACTAGCAAACTAGAAGAATGACATAGAGTGCTTCTTGATTTTTAGCAAAGCATATGATGTCCTTGTGGGAAAGATAGAAGAATATGATGCAGTCTGGATTTATAGATTTATAGTTAGTATAGCCACATCAACTGTCCCTCTAAAATGCTGACTAATATCAGGTTGGACAGAAGCCTAGAGCAGCATGCTGAGGACTTACACCTTGTACTTGTCCTTTACAACATTTATATTAGTGGTTGGGATAAACACCTGGATGGTGTGTAGGGTTTTGTGGTGGGGGGATGCCATGAAAGCAATCTGAGAAAGAGCTACCATGATGGACAACCCACTTCTCAAAGTTCAAACATATTCTCAGAAGCTCAGAGTTTGAAAGGAAGGATCAAAAGATAGAAGTTGAAATTTCACAGGGATATTTTTTATAATATCACGTAAAATTAGGAAACCTCAATTATGCAATGGGAGGATAAAGGATTCTTTTGGGGGATAGAATTTTGTATGAATAAAGGCTTGGGGTCAATTTAGGGCTCATGCCATATAAATCATAGAAATTTCTAGTGGTGGCGGTGGAGAGAAGTTGTAGGCTTTATATATAGTTCTCGGTAGAGTCTAAAAAATTTCTTCCATTGGATAAGGATTGTGAGAGAAGGAGAGAAGTCATGGATGCTGCCAAAGCTTCTTGCCTGGGCAGCTGAAAGGATGCTGAAGTCATTCAAGGAGACGGCACCTTTGGCTATGAGTATGTCTCTGGAATGAGGAATCCATGCAAAGAAGAACTCAAACTGTCCTCCCACTGCACTGGCTGTAAGGAGTACTGAGGTATCCAAAAGAATACTACTGCAGAGGATTTATCAAGTCCATACTAGGAGCATGATTTTTTTTTTTTATCTTTATGTATTTATTCTAAGAGAGACAGAACATGAGTGGGGGAGGGGCAGAGAGGGAGAGAGACAATCCCAAGCAGATTTTTTTTTTAAACAAATAGTTTATTGTCAAGTTGGTTTCCATATAACACCCAGTGCTCCAAGCAGATTCTACACCATTAGCACAGATCCCAATGTGTGACCTGAAACCACGAAGCCATGAGATCATGACCTGAGCCAAAACCTAGAGTCGGGTGCTTAATTGACTGAGCCATGTAGGCGTCCCTCAGAGCATGATTTTTTTTTTTTTTTTTTTTTTAGGAAGAGTTATTCAAGGATCAGGATATTGGAATCCATGAGACAATCCATAAAATATTCATTAACTTTTACTAGGTGAAATACATCATCACCTGGCATTTGCAGAGTGACCCTCTTCAACACAGCACTGCTTTCTGTTCTGCAGCTTGCTTCCTTCTCTGCTCCCCTGTCACAGCCTAGATCAGCCTCATTGACTAACTAGGCAGTGAGCAAGGCCAGCAACCATGCTTCCCAAAGGTCAGAACTCAGGGATTCCAATCCTAGCTCTATCTTTAATCTTGCTTTGAGACTGGACAAGTTCCTAGGCCTCAGCTTACTATATTTATAAGTGAAGACAATAATAACACACTCTTGTAGGTTGAAATATTACATGGTGAAAATAATGAGAAAGTTCTGCATTTAGTAGACAATCAGAATGTGTAGACAAATATGAATGAGTTGTTTTCTGCCATAGTTTTCAAGCTTAATCTCTGAGAACTGGGATGAACTGGATGGAACTAAACCTTGTGTGAGCTATATGTTTTAAGGCATTTAGAATAATATAAGGTGCTGTGTAAATATAAACAAATAACATCAATGCTGCTACCATTACTACCTAGAAATACACAATCCAAAAAAGATTGCTATAATTTCCTTAGGAGTTAGGCATGCTTTTGAAAAATTTCATCAGCCAATGCCCTTTATTGAAATGCCTTAAGAACATTCAACTGTGCTTATAATTGGTGATCATGCTTGATCATAGGGCTCTATCCATACATTCCTGAACTGATACTGATGCCCTTGATCTTTTGATTAACTTTGACCATTCAATATGTACCAGCTCTTATGATTTCAGTAGGGTTGAAGTACAGACACTCAATTCTGATCAAGTTAGAGGCAAGAGTGTGACAGATTTATGCTGTGCATTTTGGTTACAGTTTAAGGTAAAGGGAATAGTTATTTCATAGTCATTAACTTTACTATTTGCAAAAAACTGACTATACTTACAAATATATAAAAATAACCTATGGAAGAGAAATTGAGTGAAAATTGGTAGAAAATGGTAGAAAATTGTTAGTAAATGACTCATACTAGTCTTCTTTCTAGTGGTTGGTAAGTGTCCCAATGACTGAAATGTATTCAATTGTCACATATGTTATTTCTTTTGTATTTAGGTTATAAAATACATTCACCTTTAATGTATCATTTATTATAACATACTGTTTCTCCTGTATTGTTTTTTTATATTTGCATTTAACTTCTTACATCTCCCATTTTTATTACCCTCACTTTAAATAGTAAAGGTATTTAAAATTGAGGCTCAGAGGGGCACCTTGGTGGCTCAGTCAGTTAAGCATCCGACTTCGGCTCAGGTCATGATCTCATGGTTCGTGGGTTCGAGCCCCACGTCGGGCGCTGTGCTGATAGCCAGCTCAGAGCCTGGAGCCTGTTTCAGGTTCTGTATATCCCTCTCTCTCTGACCCTCCCCTGCTCATGCTGTCTCTCTCTCTCTCTCAGAAATAAATAAAACATTAAAAAAGCTTAAAAAAATTAAAATTGAGGCTCAGAAGACAACTTGAACCAAGGTTCACCATTTTGGAAACAGATTTGCTTTTTCAAGAGAAGGGCTGAAGATAATGTGTTCTTCAGTGTCTGAGATGACTGATCCAAAGCTGTAAATTCAAGCAAGCGTTTTTTTTAACTTGCCAAACATTTCTTTTTTAATGTTTACATATTTTTGATAGAGAGAGAGGGAGACACAGAATCTGAAGCAGGCTCCGTGCTCTGACCTGTCAGCATAGAGCCCTATGCAGGGATAGAAATCACGAACCCTGAGATCACGACCTGAGCCAAAGTTGGATACTTAACTGACTGAGACACCCAGGCACCTCTAAGTTGCCAAATATTTCTTTATTTATTCTGCTGCACTCCCTGCAACCTTCCTAGACAGATCAAAACTACCTTTCAGGACACAGGATACAGAAACAGAGAACACAGGAGATAATGTTGAATAAAAGAACAAATGCTCTGCCTGCATATAGCTTATAAAGAAACTTTTATGATGGTTTATAAAAAAGAAATGGTTCTCAAGCCCAGCTGACGTTATACTAATTAGATGATCAGAAGGCACCTACCAAAAGTGATCTGATTGTTATACCAATATTTATAAAACATCATGCTTGCCTCCACTTCCCAACAGGTTCTGTCAAAACCTAGCTGCAATTCTTCTCTTCAAGTTGAAATTCTTTATTCTTAAAATAAAAGGCTGTGCCCTCTCTCCACCGCAGACTATCCGAGACATCCTCCCCTATGGGGAAAATGAAAATTCTTGGCTCATCAAAGTGACGCATTAATAATCTTGGCAATAGTTCAGTTTAGTATAGGTACTTTCCAAACTTCCACATCAAACTCTTTTCATATATCTAAGTCTCCTGCAGTGACATTGCCTTATATGATTTTCGAGCTGGTTTTCTCAGGTAGAAAACTTCCAATATATTTCTCAGTCTAAGGTATAACCTAGATGAATCAATTTTCAGTGTGTGATCTAACTTGGGGCTTTGATCAAAATGATTTTCACTTGCAATGTCTGTCAAGTGCTGAATGCAGGTTCACATGGGCTGTAGCCAGCTGGGCCTCCACAGGTGAAATACCATATCCTTAATTGTACCTATCCAGATGAATTTCTTCTTGATAGTGGACAAAGCATGATGGAATATTCCTGTTTTGCCATGCATACCTTTTGTCTCCTATATTATCCTTTTGTATCTGAATTGATGTATGTAGCAAGCTATGCATTCTTAATGTATTTATGACAAACCATGCCATGTAATTCAAATAATGCCACCTGCCCAGATATACACATATATAGGCCGTACAAATATGCATACGTGTTTAAAAAGTCAGCAAATATCCGTTTTTACAGTATTGTATGCTGGAGAAGAATAATCATAGATGCTGCCTTCTTACTGGGGCCATGAGGACTGGGGAAAAGGCACATATAAAACATTAAATACAAAAGGATAAAATAAGTGAACAGAGAAACACCTCTCTACCTCAGGGAGTGTAGCAACTCCCCAGAAAAATTAGGGATGGCTGCAATTTGCTAGGCTAAGTATTAGATGAAGGGCAAATTTTCCAAGAAAGGAATTGCACAAGAGATTAAGAAGGAAGGACAATGTCTTAAATTTAGCTTGACAGTGAAGTAAGGATGTGGCTCTAATTTGGGGCAAAAGTGGAGGGATGAAGATGATTTTGGGCTGCAGCTAGACTGAAGAGACCCTTGAAACAACCTGAGTAAGAACAAGGTCCCCGATTATAGTTAATTCATTTCTTGATTGTATTTTCTTGACAGTTTCCTTCTTTCCTCCCTCCCTTTTTCCCCTCCTTGCCTTCTTCCTCCCTCCCTCCCTTCCTTCAAGAAGCATTGACTCAGTACCTTATAATAGGGATTTGCTTGGGCTAGACACTCAATCTTTTCAAGTTCAATGTAAGTGTATCCTAATGACATTTCAGGATCTTACTATAAAACTTTCTCTATTGCCTTTGTGTTCAGATACACATAATTATTTAAGGAAACTTGATTTGCCCTTGGCGAACCCACAGACTCTTGGTAAGACAAGAGGTTACAAGAGTGTTATGGTCCAAACTTCATGTGAGTCACCCATAGACAGATATGTCTATGAGACCAACCTCTCTATTATTTTAATTTAAATACTATGTAGTGCAACTACAGGATAGTGAAAAGAGTACAGGTTTTTGAGTCAAATAGGTTTGAGGAATATTGTAGAATCTGGAGCAATCTATTGAGTAAATGTTATAAATAGTATTAATAGATAATGCATTGCATGCTTACAATGAAACAGGTACTTTCTATGCATTATTACTTGTCCTTCACAACCATCCTAGGAGTTAGATATTTATATTAGATATTTATATAACCATTCATTCATTCATAAGATCTCCCATTTTACATATTAGGATACTGAGACTCTGAGAGCTTTAGGTTTACTTAGGGAACAAAACATGTATGAGGTGGAACTAGGACTTGAATCTAATTTTGTCTGATGCTCAAACCCATTGCTTTGTACTTTATTTTAAACTAAGCTCTATATTCAATATGGCGCTTGAACTCACAATCTTGAAATAAAGAGTTACATACTCTACCAATTGAGTCAGCAAGGTGCCCCCAAATCCATTTTCTTAATCACTATACTAAGTCTCCACAAAAGAATGTACATAAATGAAAATAGTATTTCCTCCTACATTTAAAACATTATTGAAGTGTTAATTGGCATGTGACGTTATATTTGTTTCAGGTGTACAACATATTCATTTCACAATACTATATATTAATCAATGTTCACCAAGACAAAAGTACTTACCATACAACATCATTACAAGATTCCCTATGCTATACTTTTCATCTCTATAACTTACTTATTTTATAACTGGGAGTTTGTACCTCTTAATCTTTTTTCTTTTTCACTGATTCACCCACCCACCTGCCTTCAGGCAACCACCACTTTGTTCTCTGTATTTAAGAGTCTATTTGTGGGGCACCTGGGTGGCTCAGTCGGTTAAGCGTCTGCCTTCAGCTCAGGTCATGATCTCACAGTTCGTGGGTTCGAGCCCCACATAGGGCTCTGTGCTGACAGCTCAGAGCCTGGAGCCGGTTTCAGATTCTGTGTCTCCCTCTCTCTCTGACCCTCCCCTGCTCACGCTGTCTCTCTCTCTTTCAAAAATAAATAAAAACATTTAAAAAAAAAGAGTCTATTTGTTTGTTCATTTGTTTGTTTTGTTTTTTAGAGTCCATATATAAGTGAAATCATATGATGTTTGTCTGTCCATCTTACTTCACTTAGCATAATAGTCTCTAGTTCCATCCATGTTGCAAATGGCAAATCTTGCTACATTTTTACACTTTTAAAACTATATACTTGCAATTGTGAATTCATTTCTTCTTGGGCATTATTTAAACTTTCTGGATTTTTAAAGTCTATTTTACTGAGTAAACTTTTTCCCTATTAGATACCCAGAGGTGACATCATATTACCTCATATAACCTTCTTGCTTTTAAAGCACCACTTCTCACACTAACAATTCTTTCAATAGTATCGTTCTCTTTTTGCTTTTCATGGTCAAACAAGCAAATTACATCGGTACAGCTGACTTTTTCCTGGTATTGTGCAAATGATATATAAGGCAATGTTTCCAAAGTGGGGGAAAAAAAAAAAGTTCAGCCGTACTATGAATCTAAGTACCTTTAGGTTCTCCTTACATATATACTGTGTTACAAGTAGGAATTGGGGAAAATACAGGTTACTTGAAATTATTTTTAAAAATAGCTATGGAAATATAATTCTGTATAGCTGAAACATTGATTGTTCTTGATTAATTAGGCTGCTTACAATGTCAGATGGATTCTCCTTGCTGGTCCTCTGCCTTTCATAAGACAGGGCAGGCATACTTCACCTACAACCCACTCAGCACTAGGCTGTCACAGGTCACAAAACTGCACATTGATCCAAAAAGGCACATACTGATGGCTCCCTGGAACTCAAGCCAATTACAGAGTGATGCATTACTAATGACTGTCTGAAATCAGGTCTGAAGGTCCCTTTCCCTCCCCGGTCCCTCCATTCCAACTACCAAGAGTCTTCTTTTCTCTGCTCCCTGCCTCTGTCCACATATTTATGCTGCCAAACCAATTTAAGACTCATTAAAGTCCTTTTGAAAATGGCAATATTCCATTTGCTGTTGGAATGCCCATAAATTCTGGAGTTTGTTAATAATATGACATTTTATCCATCCAGTGTTTGAATATGTTAGACAATGTATTAACATAAAATTGGGTGTAGTGTTTGTATATACCCTCCAGCTCTGGTAGTCGAAAATGAATAGGCATGATCTTCTCTTCTCTGGAGACAGAGAGCTCATGAATGAACTTCTTGGGGGGTCAAGACAAGACGGCTACCTGCCTGAGTTTTCTGGATAAGAACAAGACTACTTCAGGAACACAGACGTCTCCATAATTTTTTATATAATATTTCTTCAATTTGACAGGCTCTCTCAGTCTGATTCTCTTAAGCAGGCTATGGATTAATTTTCTGGACTTAATCCTACTTTGTCATCCAACAACTGCAGTCATATTAGAATTGTGTTAGAGTTGTCACTTATGCTGACTGGATTCAACAGAAAATAAAGATAGTCATCATAAGGATCTATTATACTGGATGTCCCTTAAAAATAGAATTAATTTATATGAGAATCAAAATATGGAATTCCTTTTTATTTTCTCATTTAATCTACATTTACTGAGTATTTACTATGTATCAGCACCTGATAGCTGGACTGTAACTATTGAAGGTTTCAGCCTAGAAGAGGAAGTCACACATGTAAACAAACAAACAGAATGAGATCAGTTGATGGAAGAACCTACAATATGTAAAGATAAAGTGGAGAGAATCCGTAATAACTACATCACAGATAATGGCTTTTAAGTGATTGATTTACAATATATCAGCAGTCAGACTGGACAAACAAATGTGCTATCAATTTTAATTTAAAATGGTAAAATTCAAAGAGAAAGCCAAGGCTCTCAGCTTGCTAGTTTTCTCTTGCCGAGGCACAGTTGGATACACTTCTCTGCACATTCTCTAAAAGTTCCAGGCCTTTTGCTTATTTCTTGGCACTGTTTTCCCCACTTGGCTGAAAGTTCCCATAAGGTGGCATATGTCTGGCTCTGTCCTCACTGCTAGCATCCTACATCAGGCCTGTTGCGAGGACAGCCCCAGAAAATGCTGACCAAATCATAGAAAAAGGTATTTTTTGATCCTAAGCATGGCTAGCTCTAGGGACTATGGGGATCACCAAAAGAAGTTACTATTTTTTTTTCCACATGACTTTTTCCTGAGTGCATCATCCTTTCTGGGTTTATTCCCCACTCTTACCCTGTTTCCCAATTCACCTGAAGTAATTTTCTTTCAAATAAATTCATTCTAAGTAATTAGGAATTACAAGGTCAGATAATATAACCATCTTAGATATATATTTTAAATATATGTGCTAATATCCTTATTATAAATTGCCAATGACTCCTCTCTGCATAGAGGATATTTTGTCACTGTGATGGTCTACTGGGGAAAATACTTTGAGTCAAGCACTCAAACTATACAAAGGAGAGCATGGCCTGGTCTGACTTCTTGGGAACCCTATCCCCGATTAAAAAATAATAATAAGCTTGCACAGAAATTCTGGGAAGATAACTCTAACATTTGTGTGTCTTTTTTAGCAAAGTAATAATTCTCTGTTCAAGCTGAAAGCGCTGGACTAGGGAAAGGCAAATAAGGGATGTGAGGAGTGTGGTGTCAGCACATGAGGTAGGAGCTGATGATATAATGCAAACAGACAACTGTCAAGGTGATTTAGTACATCGTTTCTCATCTAGGGCCACAGATGGAGATGCTGACTCAAAAAGGCTCTGGAGGAAGCTTGCAGGTAAAGGCTTCAAGAGAGAGCCTTCCTCCCACCCTCTATATTGCATAATGAGGCACTTCAAAATGACATAAGCAAAGTTGTCATTTCCCAGATAAAATAAAATGGCAGTCACATGATCCAGGAAGGGTCAGAAAACATATCGTTTGGAGAACTTACAAAAATAGTGATTAAATATTCTATCCATTCAATAAAGTCCTTTTATTTTCCTCACTATAAAGGCAAACAACATTATAGTAGCAACTTTGGAAAATGAAGAGTAGAGAGAAACATGGGAAAACCTTTTCTCCAGGAGTAATCACTATTAAAACTCTGAGAAATTTTCTTCTGACCCATTACCTACTCAATAGGTTTTTAAAACTATATTTTAGAAATTATACATGTGTGTATACCTACATGGCATACATAGTTGTATCCAGCTGTTTCCCGATAATAACATGTGCAGTTTCCATTACTAGTACATTGCATCACTATGTCTTATTATATATAGCCTTCCTACAAACATGGTTCCTCTGTGTTTTGCCAATCATTTTGTTTTATACATCACACTGAAATTTACATTTTAGTGCATATTTTTCTGTTTATTTTCTTAAAATATCAAAAATAAAATTACTCACCAGTAAAAAATTAGAGGGCATACTAAAAAGTTATGAATAACTAGGTCAGATGATAGAACCACCTTAAATATATACGGATACTACTAAGAAGTAGCTCTCTTTGACTCAGAGTCTCAAGAAAGTACTACATACTTTTTCCCCTCAATTCCATATACGTGGTAAAATTTTTAATGACGTTGAACTACAAACTTTCAAGTCTTGTTTTCTATAGTTAGGTTTTCTTTTTACCAATGGATGGTGGTCAAGTCATACACATTCCTGATAGTCCAGTTTTCTCATAAAATATAAAAATAATCATTGTCCTAATAGTCATTAGGAGAAATGCATTTGAACTAACTGTATGTGCTGTTTTTGAAAGTTGATAATGATTCTTATTCCTAGAAACTCTAATTCAGGTAAATAATAAGCCAGGACATGTAAAGTTCTAGATGACTTTTACTTTAGAGGAGGTATTATAGTGCATGGGAAAGAGCATACATGCAACAAAGTGGCCCAAACTGGAATCCCCATTCTATTACATGGTTGTGTGCCTTTGCAAGGTGCTTGATACTTTGGACTTCAGCTCCTCATCATAGAAAAGGATCATAATATTTCTTTGATGGCTTTGTGCAAGAATTGAATAGGACATTGTGTGTATTGCACTTGGAATACTTCTTGACACTTTCTATGAGAACACTGTACATTTCATCTTTTTTCTTAAGATGATTCATATTTTGAAATAGGCACTAGAGAGAGAAGAAGAAAATGGAGAGATCATTGTCTCCCACTAAACCCAAAGAGATTTACTAAGATCCTGTTGTATATCCACTTATGCCTCTGGTCTGGTCTTAATATCCCAAATGATAAGTCTTGGCCTCATAACTCTAGATGGAGCCTGCATTTACAGTAAGATACAGCAGCCAGGATTGGGATCTGGAATGCACCACAATTGTGTATGTTGGAGTAAAGGGATACAGGCTAGAAAAAAACAAATAAAGGTAATATTCAACTTCAGAACAAGAAGACAGTATTTCAGTGGAAATAACAACATAAGACAACAGTTAGGATCAGGGCCAAAGAGTCCATCACTAGTCTTACTAACCCTTCACATAGGTTCTGGCATCAGTAAGCTATTTTCCTAGATGGGTGGAGTAGGAGACCAAATTCCTGTACCTTCACTGAGGGCTGTTTAAAAACCAGCTTTTTTTTTTTTTTTTTTTTTTAAGTTAAGTCGATCTTGCTTTTTGTTCCCAGGAATTTTGATTCAGATGAATAATAAAGCCAGTTCCAGATAAGGGGAAAGAGAAAGGGAAGAGAGAGGGAAGAGGAAGGGGGAGGGCGAGGGGGAGAAAAGTTAAACAAAGAGACACACTGAAAGAAAGAGAATGAATGAACAGGGACTCTCAGGGAGAGATCGGCACAGAAATTGCAGAGGGGATTTAAGAGCTCTATTTTGACATCATTTTTCAAACAACTAACTAAATAGATAGAAGAAATATAATAAAACATGGAAGATAACAAAATACTGAAGGTTAAGTAAGAAATTTGTGTTTCAGATGATGACAACTTTTCAGATGGTACAGTTAGTTTGGGAGAACAGGTCAGCCACATAAAGGCAGTGAGATGGGATACTCTCAGTTTCACTTCAGCACAGATTCTGGAAGTCTTCTCTTTCTATATATCAATGGAAGTTTTTTCAGTTTATATTATGGCAGAATAAACAGAACTGTGACTTCTGCTTCATATTATATAATTGATAGCTTCTCTTATATTTTTGATGGTCATACTTTTGCAAGGGAAGAACATGTAAACTACTACGTCTCCTTTCTCTATCTTCATGTTGTCCATTTATGAAGCTTATGTGATGCTGATGGGGAGGCAGTCATCACCCATCCAAACAGAAACAATGGACACCAGTTGATTCTGGATTTAAGATTTCCTAATGTTTCCATAAAATGGAAAAGAAATGTGGCCAATATTAAGTCAAATAAAACATTATTGAAATCTAAATCTTTTCTAAATATAAGAAACTCTACTCCTATGTACATGCTTCCTTTTGGGACATCCTACTGTACAGCTGACCCTTTCTATCTGACACAGTAGACTATTCTGCTTCTATAGTAGAGAACGGAATTATGAAATTGAAGACACCTCATGGAACAAAATCCTGCTATGTGGACGAATGCTTCATATAGCAAGAAGTAACAGGAAAATGATCATCATCAAACAGTTTTAAGATAGGGTAACCTCTTGGGTTTCAGGCTTTCATCTTTTTTTAAAAAAGATTTTAAATGTTTAATTTATTTCTGAGAGAAAGAGAGAGAGAGAGACAGAGACAGACAGCATGAGCAGGGGAGGGTCAGAGAAAGAGGGAGACACAGAATCTGAAACCGGCTCCAGGCTCTGAGCTGTTAGCACAGAGCCCAACACAGGGCTCGGGCCCATGAACCGTGAGATCATGACCTGAGCTAAAGGTGGATGCTTAACAGACTGAGCCACCTAGGCTCCCCACAGGCTTTCATCTTTGTTTTTACCAGTTGGCCAAGTATCATGGGAAAATGCTGACAAGCAAGTACGAAGAAATGTTAAATAAAATGTACAATCTACTATAGTCTCAAAATCTTTGGTAGAGATACCCAGTGCTCACCCATACCTGCTTTTGCTCTCCTTTCCTCACTCACGGTCCTTCTCTTTTCCCTTCCAATGAAATCAGGCCATGGTTGCAGCCAATAAAAAGTAACTGAAGTGGCATGTGTTACTTCAGCTTGATGCAATGAAAACCTGCATAGACCCTCTGATATGCTCTTCCAAAATCTGCTCTGGAGTATCACTCAACCCACATGAAAATTATAAGCATAACTTAAACGTTAACTGTATTAGGCTGCTGTGATTGGTAGGGAGCTTTTTTGTTACTGAAGCATAACCTATCCTGACTATCACGGGTGCTCAACTAAAGCTTTGCTTATAATTCCTGAGCAGGTGTGGGCTGCCACACTCATCACTAATAGTACTTTTTTTTGTTTTTTTGTTTTTTTTACTGATATCAGTTCTAATAGTAGATGAGTTTCTTAAACATTCCAAATGGAATCAAGCTTAATTGCATTAGCTGATTAATGAAAACGAGTCAAAGTTTATTCTGCCATGGGGGGCATAGTACAGGAGAACATTCACTTGTCTTATCAGATTACAACTTTTTTTTGAACATATATTACATACCTGCATACCTCACAGCATTCACGTGATAGTTCTTTCTCACATATCCCATCAAATACTTGAAGGGTTTTTTTTTTTTTTAACCTCCTTTAATTGGTTTCTTCCCAAAGAATCAAGCTGTAAATATGATGGTGAACCATATGAAATTGCCAACATTTGACCAGTTTTGATCAAGAAAGTAGGTTCCCCCAATGTTGTCTTTATTTTCAATAATAAAGCATTTTATTTTAACAAGCAGGTTGGATTCCTTCTTAAACATCATAAACATTCTCGCTGCTAAAGGGAAAAGGGAAAACTGAGAGTATTTTAAAAGATGAGGGACTCGGACACACAAATTAGAGTATTGTAGTTAGGGGGCTCTTTCTCTCTGTTTATCTGTGGAAAATTACATTGGGGCTTTTATAAGCTTAAACAACTTCCAAGTCTATCAGGAGCAGAAATCAATATATAATATCCAATAACAAAAAGTGTATGGAAATTACATCTAAAATTATTGAGGCTATGTTTTCATTTCTCACTAAAAAAGACTTATGGATTAGTTCTAACTGAATGCCATTCTAAATCACTTGATTTATAAACCTGCTACTTAATAAAATTCTAATTTATATGCAGAAATTTATTTCTAGGGAAATAAATACTATTGTGATTCAGGAAACTGAAATTAGCTCATTAATTGGAAGTGTTCAGTGAATCCTTTCTAAGTGAGTGACCAACAACCACAGAAGTGATTTTCTATAAATAATTTTGGCCCTAAGGATCTTCAAAAATATTTGTTAACTAAAAAAAAAATTGAAGACTGATTAAAAGAAATCTCCAGTAGAAAACATTAATTAAACAATAACCAGTCTGATTATACCACAGACTCTCAGGATTTCCTAGGATAGAAAATTGCAATGATTCTCCATTCAAAGCACTGTGACAGATACTTCACTGATCTCAAGTCTAGGTGACAAGTTAAATATATATGTACATAAATATAATATGCTTCAATAAGTGCTAAAATACAAATATGTTCAAGGACACTGATTCCTCACGTGTAGATGAATGAATAATTATGCCTGGGGAGAGATACAATGAGTTATATTTTATCTATATCTTAAATACTGTGTAGAAGTCCAGAAGTACACTCAAGAGATAGATCAGAGGAAGAAGATACATGGGTGGTGATTTGAGTGATGAATATGCATGGTGAGTTCAATGATGTACATTGTTGGGTGTGGCTGAATTGTGAACTTCATGGTTAGAAAAGAATGACTGAAACTTAGTTTAGAAAAATCATTTGTGGGGTGCTTGGGTAGCTCAGTCTGTAAAGCGTCTAACTTGAGCTCAAGTCACAATCTTGCATTCGTGAGTTCAAGCCCTGTGTTGGGCTCTGTGCTGACAGCTCAGAGCCTGAAGCCTGCTTCAGGTTCTGTGTCTCCCTCTCTCTTGGTTCCCCTCTTGCTCATGTTCTGTCTGTTTGTCTCTCTCTCTGCCCCTCCCACACTCATGCTCTGTCTCTCTCTCTCTCAAAAATAAACATTTTTTTTAAATAATAAAGAAAAATCACTTGTGGTATCTCTATAGAGTTGGAAATGGCAAGAAATAATTTGAAATTTAGCCAAAGGCATTGGAGACTCTGAAAAATAGAGTAAGGGAATAAAAAAGATGAGATTTGGGGAGATTGTTTGCTAAACGGCTGGTGGGATGAATTAAAGCTGTGGAGATTTGTTCCCCAGACTCATTCTTATTCTAATTGATATCTTATTCCCTCCCCCTCCTTAACCTGATATTAATCCTTTAATCTATCGTGCATCCTCTACCCCACATACATCCACAGACATACACCAACACCCAACTGGATTCCTGCTTTCTCATCTTTGCTTTCAAAACTTCTTTGCCTGCAGTACCCCTTCTCTGTTTTTCCAAACCATGGCCACTCTTTAGCCTTCTACTTCGGACACCAAAAAACAACCGCAGCAGCAACAACAACAACACAAACCAGAATCACAGGAATCTACTGAAAGAACAGATTTACATTATGAAGAATTTAAATCTGACAATCTTGAAACATAGAGAAGACCTAAGTCACAATACTAAAGTGATTTGATCCATTCCCGATGGTCAAGGAAACAAAGATGGCATAAAGAATAATTACAAGCAGGAATAAAGTGACATGGAAATGCTAATTGGGCACCCAGGAGTGTCCATAAGGCTCTCCTTGCCTTGTAGATAAAAAATATAAAAGCTGACAGCCAAATGGCTGCCTGCTGAGTAAAAGCACAGAACTTGGTAAGACTCCATGTGAACCAGGGCAAAGTACATTTTGAAGCCCATTAAGCCTTAGGAAGACTATTTAAAAAAAAAAAAAAAAAAAAAGTCTTAAGATGAATCCAAAGTGGTTAATGAGGCCAAATGTCTCAATTGACCTAAGATGGCTGCTCTGGAGGGCATGATGACTTACTTACCGAGATGGAAGCTTGTCAGCAGGAATGCTAAATTGATTCTACCTGTATTTCTTTAACATGAAGTCATAGAGCTCCAAGTGTTTGGGTCTCTGGGAAGTCCAAGAATAAGTCTCATGCCCATGACTCATTATTCACTGACATTTACATCTCCAAGGCAGATTCACTTACTGTTCTCTTCAGGGCCAAGCTATTTACTTCTTTCATAAACCCAGGGTAAATATGCATTGACCAGATTTTGGGGGTTTTGTCAACCCAGATGAAAAGGCATGTTACTGTGAGGACAATCAATAAAATGACTGCTCAGATTCAAACACAGGCACATTGAATCTTGAGTGACTGCTTTGAGTCACATATATGTATTATTAACATCCCTGGAATGAATAATAACAGGTAATATTTTGGGGAACTTGTCATAGGTTAAATGTTTTACATTTTTAATTCTATATTATTTAATTTTCATAAGACCCTATGTGGTAGTCACCATCATTACCCCTTGTACCTCTCTCAGAAGATTGTTATTGGATTTAGATGAAACAGAAGTCTGGCAGGACTAGAATAAAGTTAGTGTTTATAAATATAAGTTGTTATTACAGTGGGGATCACTGCTATTTTCCAGACTTAGCAGCAGAGATGCCTGCTTTTAGGACTCTCATGGTTTAAAAGGGTACACAGACATGCACAGGCACATGTACAGGTACATTTGGACCATGATAGAAACACATTCAATACAAAGTAGCATGATGTAGGAATGGTCAGCCAAGAGTGAAGCACAGTAAGTATTTGTTTAAATAGTATCTGCTAGATAGAAATAGCACCATAAATATGAGCTAGAAATATGAGCTAGGGTGGTGTAACTTGTATTAGAGAAGAGAAGATCAAAGAAGGCAGCATGGGAACCAGTACATGGTCAAGGGTGACCCAATGATGAGAAGAGGAAGGACAATGGATGGAAGAAACTAAAACATGTGCATGATCCTTTTAAATTTTTTTAGTGTTTTATTTTTGAGAGGCAGAGTATGAGTAGGGGATGGAGAGAGAGAGAGAGAGAGAGAGAGAGAGAGAGAAAGAACACAGAATCCAAAGCAGGCAAGAAGTAGAGAACCTGAACTAGAAAAGTGTGGAGACCGATGAATTTTCCCCATCCCTTTTGGCATCTCTGTACCACAAGTTCCCAAGGCTCTGTTCAGGCCTCCAGACCATGAGTACCTACTTCTTTTGTACGGAGGATGGCTGAGTCTGAACTCAATGAGAAAATCACAAGCCCATTTTCCTTGAATAATTCCTTTCCTTCTTTCCTAGTGCAGTGCACTTTCTATAATTTATTCATCCCAGGGTGCACTTACAGAGTGCATCTGCTTCATCATTATTTTATTATTTCTTCTTGCTTTAAAATTGCATGAGCCACTGAGAAGCAGAGATGATGAATAGGGAAAACAGCTGGCTCTTGCAAGAGGAGGATTGTGGTTAAGTTTTTGGGGGCCTCTACCTATTCAGTCATCTATATAGTCTTGCCCATCCAATTTTTATATGCTTTTACTCATTTATCTTTCAATATTCAAAATTAAGGCTCTCTAATTTCTTAATGGCCTTCCTTCCCCCTATCCTATATTCATTTTCCAATGCAGAAAAATCCTTCAAATGTTCTAAAGTCTAATTCCTCATCAAAGCAATCAAAGCCCTTCACAATCTGCCTCAATTCAATTTTCTTGATACTTCCTACAATTCAAATTTAGTCAAATTGTTCCTGGAATGCTTTGCTGTCCTTTTACTACATACTTTTCTAGGGTCCCTTCCTCTTTAGAGCAAGATGCAGAGAGGATGGGTAGAAGACGCCCGCCTCCTCTATGATGCATAGAGGACCACAGGCTCTTCTCAAACTTTTATCAAACCAGTGTCTTGCTCCATTAGTTACAGAGAAGATGTACTTGGAATGTATTCAAGACTTTTACTAATCTTTTATTTGGCTTAGAGAGTGTCATATATAATGGTAATTAGTTATCAAAGACAGAAATGAGATAAACAGTAATAGTGACCAAAACTTACTGCTTCCTCTGCTCCACCAACAGGAATTGATTATTCACTTACTTCTAGGAGCTCAATTCTAAAATTTGGTTTTTAATGGCAATGGAAGGGAAGGCTTCTATTTAAAGATATATCTCCCTAAAGCATCAATTAGCATTATATATACTTGCCTATTGGCTCAAGTTTAAGTATTTTTTCAAAAATAGGAAATGATGTAAAAAGACATGTTACACTGACTTAGTTTGGAATCACACAGCCAACACTTTTGGGAGAAATAAAAATGTGAATTCTGTCCATTGTGACAAACCCTTCTAATTTATTTGCTTGGTGAGAAAGAATGATTGCATTGCCCATTATCCCTCTGGGAACCAGCTGCTTCCTCAAATCTTCTGCTTTAACCTCTATCTGTACTTATTAAAATGTATCCTTGTATCTAAATATAATAGGATTGCCCATCTATGGGGAGCTAATGCTACTTTACTGCTTAGCGAGATCTCTAACTCAATACTTTAAACTGTGAACACAGGAGCATTCTTAATGTACACACACAAACAATTTTGCAAGAAGCATTCTGTTTGCAAAGATGTAAACTCAGTTCAATGGCACCCAGACAAATTGTACCTCAGAGCTCTTGCCTATAAAACAGGATCGCCTTCAATACCTTTTGCCTGTGCATAGTTTAAGAAAAAGTCAAGAAAAGTAAAGCAAGTAAGAAATCTGGTGTTGTAACTCAATCCCTTAATGATTCTGGAACACAGTACCTAGACTTTACTCTTTTCTAAGAGCGTAACAATTGCACCACAAAAATACAACTATTACTTAGGAAAACTACATATGAGAATACATATTTCAATATAATGGGCTGGAAAACCTTAGCTTTTACCACTGTAAGGGTAGGTAGAATGTGAACTTGGATCAGCTAGTTATAGCTTTTTGATTCTCGGATCTTTGTTAAAAATTCCTGGGTGGCATCGTCAGTTAAGCGTTTGACTTCAACTGAGGTCATGGTCTTGTGAGCTGGAGCCCCAAGTTGGGCTCTGTGCTGACAGCTTGGAGCCTGGAGCCTGTTTTGGATTCTGGTTCTCCCTCTCACTCCCCCTCCTTCTCTCTCTCTCTCTCTCTCCAAAATAAACGTGAAAAAAACTCCTCATCTAAAACTCTTTTTAGTATTAGCTCAGAGCTACCAATTTACCTTGCACCTGTAAAAATATAATGATAAAACTAATAAATATAATTGGCAATGATAATGATGACCTTTTTACTGAATGTTATGTACATATTAAGTGTTAGAGTAGGCAACTTTTAATTTATTATTAACAGTTTCTCTATCCCAGGAAGCTACTATTTACAGTGGTCTATAGTTGGCACTGTGATCAAAGTGGGGAAAAAAAGAGGAGGAGAAGGAAAGAATGGAGGAAAGGAGGAAGAGAGAGAAGGAGAGCACTAAAATTAAAACATCTGTACCTTTATAGAGTGAACTATTTGGGAAAGGGAGTGTGGGGAACATCTATTAATTCTACCCATAGAATGCTTTGCAAAGATTTTTGGTTCTTGTCTTATTTAAAGGAACTAACAATGGAAATTATAGTTTATATGTAAAGATTATATAAGGGAGTGATTTTTGTGAGAAATTCGTTAAGCAGACCAATACTCAAGAAAAGTCTTAGATCTCTGCCAAAAGTTTTACATGTTTGAAATCATCAGAAAACATTTTAAGATAAGTATAAAATTTTTAGAATTTTTTTTCTGTTTAATATACCTTAAAAAACAATCTGTAGTCCTTATTCCTAAAGGGGCTATTTCTGCTACATGGTACAAGGTCAGTCAGTCAGTATATACCAGCACTATAATTTACCCTAAGTCAGGCTGGCTCCAAACTTTAAGGCTTCCCATCAGTAGATAAATGATAAGGACATTCTTTCTATCTATCTATCTATCTATCTATCTATCTACCCCCCCCAACCACCTACCTATTGCTAAATGAACAGTGTATGATGTTCACAAACACAATAGAAGCTCCAAAAAGCAGGAAGCAAATGTGAGCATATGAAAAGGATTCTGATGACAGGGTCACACTTAGTTTACAATCCTGGGGTACCTGATAAACGGTAAATGGTGACAGAACATGGGGCTTCAAAGGAAAGAGTGCTTCAAAGTCTTTTTGTTTCCCCACTTCTACTCTATCCCCTTTCCAAACCTTTCACTCTCCAAATTTTCTTCTGAATCTATGGCTCTTATCACTCTTGAGAGCTATCAGTGCCTCTCAAAGCCCAGCTTCTCTTTCCCAGTACTTGGTGCAGCAAGCAGTCACTGAGAACCTTGCTCACACCCATCTGTGCTGAGTCTTCAGAGAGGAGAAATGAAGGGGCTTAGGATCTCATGCAGTGGAGCTTAACAAGCATTGGTTCATTGTCAAGAGATGCAAACAATAGGAAGAGTTCTCCCCTGGAAGAAGATGGGTTGTAAATCCGTAAATACTTTCTTCTTCTTCTCTCTCTCTTTTTTTTAATGTGCCTACTATGGGCCAGAAATGTTCTAGGCATTCTATCAGACATAAAGGAGATTATCCACCACAGACTCACTCAAGTTACATTCATTAACAAGTCAGTTCATTTATGAACACATCATTAAATGGCAAGGAAGCCAAAAAATAATTCATTCATTTTAGAATGTGAACTTTTACTGACAAATGATAAGCATATCTTTTGTTCATCTGGGGAGAACAGTATGTCCTAGAAAAGTCTGAGAGAGCACTGCTGTTCTGTTAGTCCCAGCTGAAGTTTTCACCAGCTCTCAGCAAAAATATCAGCCTAAGACTGACAACTAGATGAAAGTGGGAAAGATTTCCACTTATTCTGAAATTGTTTTTCCTGCCTAGTTTTTTCTTTAGCTTATAAAATTACTTGGATTGCTAATATTTACTGAGATCACAGCATTGATTGCATCAATTTGAGTAGCCACAATCTTATTAGGGAGGTATTATTATTTCTGGTTTTCAAATGAAGAAACCGAGTTTCAGAAAGTCTAGTATATTGCCTGGTTTCCGCCAACTATTCAGTCAGTAAGAGGTAGCAGTAGGTTTCAAACCAGGCAATCTGGCTCCAAAACCTAAGCTCTTAACTATTATACTATTGTGCTTAACCAAAAGGCAGCTTTCCACCCACATAATTTCTTATTATAAGTAAAACTTACCAACTAAAAGTGATTCTTCAATTATATTTCAAAAGTATACTCTTCTTTGACATATAAAATCTGGTTAATACCTGGCCTAAAGCCTAGGCTGCAAGGCTATTTGGAACATAGTAAGAACAACTTGGAAAGATGTAAACTTGTCTAAGACTAAACATGGCTAGGACATGTGAACTTTTGCGCAGAACACCTTAAATTCCAGCAGTCACCACGGTCACACAGCTAATATCCCTGGGAAAGGAGCTTTCAGGGAAGGATTGGATGGTAATTGAAATGGAAGCGGCTTGTAATTATCTACATAATTTTGAGCTTTCAAGTTCAATTTCCACCAACACTGCATTGTAAAACTAGGGCATTTATTATGTGTGTCCAGCAAAAGAAATGCCTCTGAATGAAGCTACACTACATTCATGATCATATGGAGCTATCTTGAGTACTCAGAGCAAACAGCAACCTCGTTGGCTAATGCCATGATCAACGGCAATTCATAAACACTGAACACCACCGAATATCTTCATCTTACTGAAAACGTCTAGAAAATAAAGATTCAAACAGAAACCAGGGAAGAAAGTATGGTCTGGGAAGAAGTTTGGGTTGGGAGGAAGTTTTCGCTTTCCTTAGAATATATGTAAATATTTTACAAAAAGCAAGCATTTTTGTATTACTTGCACAAGTAAAATTTTAATTTTCAAAAATTCAATCTATTCATTACTTCCTCAAATGTTGCTTGAGTAGCTAATGTGTCAGGCATTCGGCTAGTCATGATTCAGCAGTGGATAAGATTAAGAATATACACATCATGCCTCCTACAGTCAATGAGGGGCACAGGGTGGTACTTAACACTCAGCCTCCTGCACCAGCCTATCTGGGTTCAAATTCCAACCTCAGAGTGATAATCTATGTGGCATCATTCGCAATGCATATCTTCTAATTTCTTCATCTGAAATATGATGATAGTAATACCAGCACCTACCTCATAAAATGTTAGTGAAAATTATACAGTGTTAATGTGTGTAAAGGGCTCAGCACAGCCCCATTTGGTAACTGTTAATTTCCATATAAGTTTTGGTATTATTAGTTACATGAATAATACTTTCCATAGTCTCTTTCTCTACCTGAATCAAAGAGGGCACCATGTAGATGAATATGGTATATTCTATAATATAATCATGTCAGTGTAGAGGTTTTCATAGCTCTGAAAGAAAATAATGGAGATAAAGTGATTTATAAACTAAAGTTATTATATAAACAAAATACTTTTTTTTTTTTTAAGTGGGCAAGATAGACTCAGGTCGCCTGGGTGGAATACTGACTTTATCACTTCCTATCACTATTAACCTTAGGTGAATTAACTTCTCCCTTTGTGTCTCAATTTCATTATCTATGCTGAAAAGAAACTAAGAGTCCAACTTCAGCTCAGGTCATGAACTCACTGTGAGTTTGAGCCCCATGTCGAGCTCTGTGCTGACAGCTCAGAGGCTGGAGCCTGCTTCAGATTTTGTGTCTCCCTCCCTCTCTGCCCCTCCCCTGATCACACTCTGTCTTTCTCTGTCTCTAAAAAACAAATAAAAGTTAAAAAAAAAAAACAAACAAACACATCATGGAGCTGATGTGATCATCAACAGGATGTGACCTATATAGTTTTACATGGCCTCATTCTTTGAAAGACTCTGAGCTCTGACATCACTGCCTTGAAAATCTTAATAATTTCTGAACAAGGCACTCTGTAGTTTTGTTTTGCACTGGGCCCCACAAACTATGTAGTCAATTGTGGCAAGAATTAAATGGGCTAATATATGTAAAAGATTAGGATGGTATCTGGTACATAGAAAACACTATGCATTAAAGTATTATTATATTTTCTTTATAGATGATAAATTCTTATTTCCAAGGGATTATAGAAATCCAGTATTTTTTATTTTCACCAGAATAAGAAAAAATATTTATATTTGTGCAGAATTTAAACAGTTACTTACCTCAGCATTCAATATGACATACTACTTGTTATAAGATTCTTCATGAAGAATATGCTAGTTTTATGATAGGCTTTGGCCACAAAGTTCTTGCCTATGACCACAAACTGGTTCAGAGTTAGGTAGGGGTGTAATTGAGGGCAGCTCTGGGAGGAAAAGATCAAAACCATCTTGAGCTTCTCCTATGTGCTAAGGGGTACAATGGTCATTTCTTCCAATGCTAGCAGAGCTCCTGAAAAGTGGTTATTATCAACCTGCTCATTAACAGATGGTGAAAGTAAAGCTCAAGGAATTCAATGCAGCCTAGCCAGAATCATAAGAAAGTGTGAAGATTTAAACGCTGGGAATTCTAACTACAATTTCTGTATTTCTGTTTCTATCCACCTTGGTTAGTGAATATGTGAGTGGCGTATTTTTAAGTCTTTCATTTTATACATAGATGGAGGTTTAAGTAAAAGGAAATTGCTTTAAAAACCATTTACCTTTATGATGAGCACTGAATAACATATAAAATTGTTGAATCACTTTATTGTACACCTGTAACTACTGTAACACTGTATGTTAACTCTATTGGAATGAAAAACGAAGTAAAATTTTCCAAACTGGAAAAAAAAAAAAATGAAAGCACCCATGTGTTAATTATGTCCCCCTCCCCTCTCCCGCAAAAAACATTCACTTAAGTCCTGGCAATAGCACAATGTCTGGGAGAATACACAACGGCGCAGTGTTCTGAAATATTGTCTTTGTTCCTTCAACATTCTCTGAGAAAAGGAGTGGAAGGTGTAGCAGGTACACCAGTTTATGGTCTGGAAGATTTGCTATGTGCCAGTGTGCCCAGTGTGCCCCATACAGCACAGTGATCTCTCCAACACGGACTCTGAGAGTGGCACTATTGTTCTATAACTCTAGGAAATGTTCAACTCCACAAAGGATCAGAGGAGGAAAGTGGAGGATGAAAATGGTCCCT
This sequence comes from Hyaena hyaena, assembly GCF_003009895.1. NCBI lineage: Eukaryota > Metazoa > Chordata > Mammalia > Carnivora > Hyaenidae > Hyaena > Hyaena hyaena. Next base: position 778,334 of record NW_024081143.1, on the reverse strand, counting down.
AGAGAAAGAAGGAGCCTGAGCGAGACACAGAAGAGGCCAATTTTCATATTTTTTTACTTCTGCACGGTCTTGTTGTATGTAAAATATCAGTAACAACAAGCACAGAGCAGAAAGTGACCCTGAAAAAAAAAGGAAAGAAAATGCAAAACAAAACAAAATTCTCAACCACTATATGCAAGACCTAATGAAAAGGATTATGAGGAAAAAAAGGGAAGATTTTAAAAAAGATTAAAAGAGACATCGGCTATAGACCTTTTTGAGCACAAACATTGTACAAATTGGAAGATTTCAGATATCTAAGAAAACAAAGAAGACTGATTGAAGTTCTTTCTGCCCCAGATGACACAGAGGCCAGCAGTGCATTAACTCTCCTTAAAAGCAGCTCCAAACTACAAAAGATACACTGTTCAAAGACAAAATAAAAATTCAGGGACTTGTCCTAGAGAACAACAAATGGAAATGACAGAGAAAAGGATTTCCATCCTCCTCTGTGGTTCAGGGGGAGGCTGGCTGCAGGGGGCCCTTTGATGCCCTTCACCTTTAGAGTGACAAGGAATGCAAACATCTTTAGCAGGAAGAAAAAATAGGTTGGTTCTTCCATAAGACAATCCAAATACAGGCCCTAATCTTCTGTTGAAGTAGCACTTTGCAAGCTACAGCTATGAATCCTCCAACTGAAGAAACAAGTCAATTTTGTTATTGCAAAGTTTTTTAAAGTTTTTATTTAAATTCCAGTGAATTAATATACAGTGTAATACTAGCTTCGGTTGTACAATTTAGTGATTCAACACTTCCATACAACACTCAGGGATCATTACAAGTGCCCTCCTTAATCCCCACCACCTATTTCATCCGTCACTCCCATCCATCTCCCCTCTAGTAACCTCTGGTATGTGCACTATAGTAAAGAGTCTGTTCCTTGGTTTTTCTCTCTTTTTCCTTATTGCAGTATTTTAAAAACGCAAACATAAAGGCTAGAATTTTCCTACCCCTTTTAAGCAGACTCTTATTTATTTAAGCTTATTTATTTTTAGAGAGAGAGGGAGACACAAAATCTGAGCTGTCAGCACAGATCCTGATGAGGGGCTCGAATTCACAAACTGCGAGATCATGACCTGAGTGGAAGTCAGACGCCTAACCGACTGAGCCCCAAAATAAAAATATTTTTATTCATGCTGTTGAATGGTAATATATCTCCCTATTTCCTATTTGTTTTTTCGCTAACTCTGAAAGTCCTGCAAACACAACAAGGTGAAGAATCCCAGAAGCTTTCCTAGAGTTTTGTCACTCAGTTAGATAAGTTATTCTCCAGCTGTGTAGATGTGAAAGACGAACTTCTTTGCCTGTTTACATGACAGAGTGCTAGAACTCATGATGGCAACGACTGGATTTCGTCTGAGAGACTTCAGACTTTCCATTAAGCACAAAGCTGGTATCTTACTTGAGTGTACTTCCCTGGGAACTGGTGCTCTGTAGGTTGGCAGATGTAGAGACTGCGTGATGAACAATCCTCTTAATAGAATCAGGTGAGTGGTAGACAATAAGGACCATTCACAGCTAAGGTCATGAAGGGGATGCTATTCAACCACCTATTAAAAGCCTAGATTTGGTGATGTTTAAGGCATATTTAAGTATCACTGAAAACTCAACTATTTATTTTTTTTTACTGTTTATTTATTTTAAGACAGAGAAAAGGCATGTGAGCAAGTGAGGGGAAGTAGAGAGAGAGAAAGAGAGAGAGAATCACAAGCAGGCTCTGCACTGTCAGTGCAGAGTCCTACACAGGGTTCCATCTCATAAACCATTAGATCACGACTTGAGCCAGAATCAAGAATTGGATGCTTAACTGCCTGAGCTACCCAAGTACCCCAAGACAATACTATTCTAAAGGAGAACTAACAAGTAAGTGATAGATTAGAAAATAACCCATCTGGACCAAGAAGTGTTTTGAATCCCAACCTAAGGATTCTGAACTTTATCCTAGACAACTGAGAGCCTTTGCAATTTTTTTGAGCAGGAGAGTGGTAAAGGGGAAAATGATAATAGGATAGAAAGTTTATGTAGCAATGTGTAGGAAGAGACAGATAGGTACGAATGTCAATTAGATGGTGTTTTATGGTTGACTAACCCAATGCTCTAAGTCCTCTGGTCTGTTTTCCTGGAATGCCTACCTATTACAATTCATATTTGAATAAATCCAACATCCTTCTTTCCTTGTAATTATAGCACAGAGTCTTAATTTCTAGGTGTTGCCTTGGTATTCTATCTGGTTAGCATTTTTCATTCTTAAATGTTTCCCTGTTTGGCCAGTTATATGCCACCCTAATGATGACCAGCCACTACCAAGCCAGCTTTATGCTCCACTGATCACATCATTCTCTTAAACTCATCTTTTATTGCTAAAGTTACAAAGTTCAGTCCTGAGTCCAAGACTTTTTCCTTTCTGGCTCCATATTCTTTCTCTCTAAGCATTTGCATTCATGCCTCTGACTTAAATTGTCACCAAGTTAAAAAGGACTCATATTTTCAGCAAAGACCTGACCTTTGAGCTCCAGATCTAACTCTGTAGCTGGGATCTTTACATAAATATTTGAAAGTTATACCAAACTCAACCTATCTGAATGCCAAATGAGGATTCATAGTTGATTCAGGCCCACCCCATTCGTACCCCCAAAAAACCTTGGATTGCCTCCAGTGTGCCCTATCTCAATGAGTGTACTCCCACCTAAGTAGTGTTGAGCTCCAAACCCAGGAGTCAGTTTAGCCCCTTACTTTCCTTCATGCTCGTATTTGATCTCTCAACAATCTCTGCCACATTTTTTTAAATGTTTATTTATATATTTTTGAGAGAGACAGAGAGAGAGTATGCGTGTGAAGGGGCAGAGAGAGAGAGACCGAGATCTGAAGTGGGCTCTGTGCTGACAGTAGAGAGCCTGATGCTGGGCCTCAAACTCATGAACCATGAGATTATCATCTGAGCTGAAGTCAGACACTTAACCGACAGAGCCACTTAGGGCTCCAACAATCCCTGCCACTTCTAATCCCAAGGATCTTCTTTCTTATCCTCCTCATCTGGCCACTGCTTCTGCTTCTTTCTACTTCTGCTCAGTTTTCATTCCCTCAAAGAAAGTGTCTTCATTTTCTTGACTATGTCATTTTTCCATATTTTACAAATGCATAGAATCAGTTTGATTGGCAATATGCAAACTATGTCGACTGAGGGAGAGGGTAGAATCATTCTCTGGAGATGTAGGCTAAGGCATATAATAGAGGCCCAATCTGTAAATGGAAATTGGCAGGTATTGCGAATATAGAGACATGTGAGGAGAGAAAATATGGAAAGAAAACAGAAGAGTCTAGGTCTTAACATACCCATTTAGATATGAGACAGACAGAAAGAGAGAATGAAGAAAAGTTATGGGTAAGCAAAAAAGAGTGACCACACTCGCTTAATTAAACTAATCTACACTTGACTTATGTTAAATGGAGGATAGCTGTCTTCAATTTATTTTTGGTTACTATGCAATTACTATTTCCCAACAGGTCTTGTGAGGCATTCAGCATGTGGCATCGGTGTCTCTAATGCCAGTATTGCCACCGAGTAGGTATTTTACTTCAGCTGAGTTGCCTCACTGTCTGTGATCAAATCCATGACCTCTGGAGTGTCATTAACTTCATTTTACAAAGGACAAAATAAGGATGAGAGAAGTTCAGTCATGTACCCCAGGTCACACAGCCAATGAGTAGCAGGGCCAGGATTAGAACCCAGAATGCAGATGTGTGCAACTCTAGGTCAGCTCTGCACCCTGTACAGCAGAGCTCTCAGAGGATAAGATTCACCAAGCACTGCTCCCTGCACCCGCAGAGGCCTTTGGAATGCTTAACGTGACACATTCAGGCCAGGCTGAAGTTCTCAAGGCAAACTGCTGCTAAATTGGCAGTCCAGGTCGCTCTGGGTAGGTTCCGTAAATACCAGATCTCTATTTTGATAAAAACTGACCAGAACGCTCTGGCTTTTCAGACCATGTTAATGATGAGGGAATGTGGGACAAGCTGAGGTCAAAGTACAGGCTAAGGGCACCCTTCTGCCCCAGATGGGATATGTGTGATATTCCTTAGACACTCCTGGCTGCCCAAGAACAAAGGAAAGGGATTTAAATGCTTATCATGGCAATGTGGGAAACTAAGGCAAATTAACAATTAAATTCCCTTACTGCCCATAGCCTATTGACAAGTCCGTGAACTGGGCAGAGTGACCTTCCTCTAGAAGCTAAGCTGCCTTGATGATGACAATCTGCTAGGGGCAAAAGGGAATCTTGGCTTAACATTATTCTGACCCCCCACAATCCTGTAAGTTTACTTTAACATACAAAAACTCCTTTAGAAACTTCCTTTATTTCAACTCCCCCAAGATACGTGGTTGGCAATCTTACTCCAATCTTATGGTCTCCTGATATACATCTTAAGGGTCTCATGACTGAGGTTTCACTAAACGGTAAAAAATGGTGTTTTCCTTACAACAGCTAGCCCCTCAAGGTGCTGGAAACCTTGCTTCTAAAATTCCTTAGAGACTTATGCTGTCCCTGATTTCCTCCCAATCTGAGAGTATATTAAGAGTTAGCCACCACAACCTCAGTGCAGCTCTTCCTGACCATGGGTCCTGTCCCCATGCTTTAATAAAATCACATTTTGTATCAAAGACATCTTCAAAAATTCTTTCTTAGTCGTCAGCTCTGAACCCCACCATCACCCGAAAACTTTATCATTAAGATACTGCAACCAATGAGATTGATACAACCCAGGGTAGGAACCCAGCTTTAGGCTCATTCTTATATAACAATGTGGCTTACTGAGAGCAAGATACAGAAGTCCCAGCTGTTGCAGATGCTTTGACGGTACAAGGCACTAAAGCATGATAGGTTTGCAAAGTGCTGATGAAGACTTCAGGGCATGGAGTCCATAGAAAGACAAGAAACAGATCTGACACTCTTATGGGGAGGCTATGACCCCTAACTCATTATCACAAAACCAAGTCATTCTTCAGCTAAGAGGGAAACCTGGAACTTGGGCATATTCTCCAACAGAGGTAGAATTACTGTGCAGAAAATGAAGCTGAAGCTTCAGAGCTCATCTCCTGCATGATTTTCCCTGGGGATGTTGGGGGTTGATGGGAAATGCAGAATGTTCTGATGGAGAGGAGAAGCCAGGTTACAATTGATGAAGGACCATAAGGCAAGATGAAGACAAAGTGCAAACCAGTCTCTCCCCATCTCCTGGTGGGATATGTGTGATATTTATGTGTGATATTCCTTAGGCACTCCTGGCTGCCCAAGAACAAAGGAAAGGAAACAATGGTTAACTGATAAGAGATTACAGTCATGGAGGATATGAGTATCCTTCAGTTTACAAATATCTTTGTAAATTATAAGAAAAAGGCAATTTTATCAATAGCCTAATCTCCAGTAACCTGTAGATTCAGTTTCCTAGAGCCCCTAACATCACCTTCCCCTCCATAGTGATGTGGGGAAGAAAAACAAGAAGGAAATAGAAAGTAAAATTAAATTTCCTTGTAATCTACAGCCCACTGACAAATAATTGAGGCAAATACAGAGTATAATATTTCTCCAGGAACCCTACTGTCCTAATGTTACTGCCTTACTGGAGGAAAAACAAACTTAGCTTAACAATACCAAGGCCTGTATCTAAGGAGTCCTCTTTAGCATATCGAAATCCTTCTGGAGGTTTTACCTCACCCAACTTCATAGTGTATAACCAGTCACTCTTCACATCCCCCAGTGCAGTTCTTTTGGCCTGACCATGGGTCCTATCCCCTTGCTTTAATAAAATCACCCTTTTGCACCAAAGATGTCTTCAAGACATCTATCTTGGATGTAGGGTCTGGACATGCCTGTACCCAAAAACCTCTTAGGCAATCAGGAAACTTTCTATGTAAGCATTTTTCCAATACATTGCTTACAACAAGTGCAAAAAGGAAACCCGGATGACCAAGTTGCTAGTACCAAGTTGTCAATTTTTTTTTTATGTTTGTAAATCTATATTCTTTTCCTTAAAAAGGGTCATAGGATTGTATAGACTTTAGGACACATGTGGGGGAAATCTCTCTTTTGTCAGTCCTGGAGCTTATGACCTTAAGTTTCTCTCAGTTTTACAGTGAATATGTTTTTTAATATTATTACAGGACAAATAAGCTGAAAGAGGAAAGTAATGATGGAAGCCACATGGTGGGAGTCAGGAAGCTTTCTACAGTTTCAGGAACAATAGGTATTCTATCCCAAAATCCTACAACTGTGCTTGACCATCTGGGTACAGAAAAATAACACAGAACCAGAGAACAAACATTACTGGGTTAACTAATAATGAAAAGAATTATTCCATCTCTAACAATTTGTATGCAGTCTTGGGGAAAGAGAGTCTGTATGTGGTGTGTGTGTGTGTGTGTGTGTGTGTGTGTGTTTGGGCTTAGTGAGTATGTGTGTGTGTAGTGAGCGTCTCTATTTGTGTGTTGGTGTTTATGTGTGACTGTGCTCCAAGTGTTGGGGTGGAGATTGAGAAGCATATTTACTGAGTTGTGAAGGAAATGAAGACAGAGAGACATAAAGAGAAATGTGGAAAACCAAAGAAAAGAGACGGAGGAAGAAATGGTGAATAAGAAAAGTGACGGTGGGAAGAAATGATGGATGGATGGATGGAGGGAAGAAAACAAGGAGGGCAAGTGACACAAGATTTTTCCAACTGTCAGAAGAAAATCTGTCTTTATGCCTTTGGAAAATTAAGATAATAACTTAAAAAGATCTTGTGGTCATCCCGACAAATACTCTCAGTCAAGTAATCTTCAATTGGAAAAGTTTCCTCTTGTCACCTGGGCTCCAAAAGGGTGGAAAAAAAAAAAAACCCATATGTTCCAATCCTTTGCTTCTTGCTTCACATTTTTGATAAATGTGTCTCATGGGGGCCATTTCTGCCAATAGTAAACCTTCTTTATGTTTTAGAATTTGCCTTCCAGCAGTCACATAAAATCTCACTGCTACAAATTGCCAGGGAATTCTGGAGTTCCGTGGTAAATAAACCAGAATTGGTAGGGAGTTTGGGCAGCAAAATTAAACAGAAGAACCAGGACAATAAAGTACCAGAAGTTTACTCTTCCTTCAACTCAATAAAGTCATTATCACTAGAAAATTGTACACGACCCTCAAGACAAACAACACATATTACAGGGACTGGTCTCCAAATACCTCAGGTTCACAGTAACTTTAGGTTATTATTGCTAATTATTATTACTATTATTATCACTATAAAAATGGGTGACTAGATCAGGTTATTTACTTTCCTTTCTATTCATACTGAATCTCCATAATTGCTCCTTCATATTTATATGACACTGGACTTTCAACACATCACATATCTGAGTCAACAAGACACGTCACCAATTCTAGTAACATCAATATCTGATGTTGTCATGGCAATTGTAGGTGGTGGTGTTGATGGAAGATGAAGAAGAGAAAAGGGAGCTCTGACCAATTTCTTTTTTTTTTTTTTTACAAATAGTTTATTGTCAAATTAGTTTCTACATAACACTCAGTGGCTCATCCCCAAAGTGCCCTCCTCCATGCCCATCCCCCCCTCCCCCCCACATCCATCAGTCCTCAGTTTTTGTCAGCATTCAAGAGTCTCTCATGGTTTGCCTCTCTCCCTTTCCCCCACCATTTCCCCCCTTCTTCTCCCCCTTGGTCCTCCGTCAAGTTCCTCCTAATCCTCCTATACGTGCAAACATATGATATTTGTCCTTCTCTGCCTGACTTATTTCGCTCAGCATAACACCCTCAAGGTCCATCCATGTTGCTACACATGGCCAGATTTCATTCTTTCTAATTGCCGTGTAATGTTCCATTGTATAGATAAGCCACATCTTCTTGATCCATTCATCAGTTGATGGACACTTAGGCTCTTTCCATGATTTGGCTATTGTTGAGAGTGCTGCTATGAACATTGGGGTACATGTGCCCCTAT
>NW_024081143.1:750796-769306 GCF_003009895.1 Hyaena hyaena | reverse complement strand
AGAAAGAAAGAAAGAAAGAAAGAAAGAAAGAAAGAAAGAAAGAAAGAAAGAAAGAGGGTGGGAGGAAGGAAGAGGGAGGGATGAGGGGGGAGGGAGGGAAGGCAGTAAGAAGGGAGGAAGAAAGAAAGATCTTTGGTTGAAATTTTCACTTCCTTAATTTCTAATAAAGAATTGCAGTGGTGAGAAAAAAATTAAGTATAAAGTTAGGTCCCATATTATCTTTGATGTATCTGCATTATCTAGCATGTGTCTACAATTAGTAGTGCGATCAAAATTTTGGAATGCTACCAGTTTTAGCTCTAAAACCTCCTGCTTGTGTGTGTGTATACACAAATATACATATAAATGTTAAATTATGTGGGATATCACAATCATAATGCCTCCTGAGAGTTATTCTTGAGATGAGTGAGAACTTGGTTGAAACATTAAACTTGCCAATGATTCCAATTTCTGTCTTCCTAAGCTCAGAGCAATGGTGAGAAGCAGGCACATAACAGCATTCTGACACCCTTTGCAAGGAGTGAGGCTGATGCTTTCCAGCATGGATGCCACAGGCCCTTGGTCATATACTTTCTCAAGTCTAGCTTTTTAAAAAATTTTATTTGTCTCTTCTTTTGAGATTCTTTAAGGCTTGCAAGTTAGACAAAAATGGTGCTTAGGGTTAAAGCCTTTTGAGCACCACACCAAAGAGCTTGTTAGAGTCCCTGGGCTGGGGGCTGAGATGTCTACTGCTTAGAAATCTAAGCCACAGCTGGAAAGCAACTTCAGCATCAGATCATTGGCCCTGCCCCTTGTGGGGGGAGCAGCATTCTTCCTGTCTGCCCTGGACCTGAGGCCAGCTACTTCTGGGCTGTTTATACTCAAAACCGTGATACTGCCCCAGGGCTGGTGCATGTTTTTGTAGAAAGACAAAAATCTCTGTGTGCCACAAAGGGAGGAGTGACCATGATAAGTCTGCCAACTTCCTTTGGGCCTTAGGCTATGCTTTGACCACTCCTGAGTTCACAGGACTGAAGTCCTTCTTTTCTATGTCAGCGCTGGAACCCAAGGTAAGGAGACTGGAGAGGCAGGCACCTTCTGCTCTGGACTTGAGTCAAAAGCAGAGAAGCCTGCTGTTTTTCATTTAAATCCGGTGCTGTTGAACCTCCTTGCAATGTAAAAGATGTATGTTTAGGATCACTGTTGCATCAAAATTTTATATGATTTGCAAGAGCCTCACTAAACTATGTACTTATTATGTATTGTGTATTTGTTAAGCCAATTCACAAATATTTATTAGCATATTCAAGTGAATAAAAAGACTGAGCCCATAGCTGGAGTATTAAAAATAAGGAGATATGGCATAATTTGCCTCTGGAAAAGCAAACTAAGTAGCAGGAGGCCATGAAGAGGGAAGGGTGATGGCTTGAGGTACACTTCAGAACTGCAGTTTGAAAAGAATACTAGAGTGTTCTCTAATACAGTAGAGAGACGATTAAAAGGATTAAACAATTAAATAATTGGAAATTATTCAGCATTAGTCGACCAATTAATAAATGGTAACTTTGGCTATTATGGTAGAAACAAAGATCAAAGGAAATAGGTGGATCTGACAGAAAGAAAGTCAAATTTTACCAATGGCAAATAGGGGAGAGAGTAGTATCAGAGAGAAGGCTCAGGTTTTTGGCTTATTGAGGTTGATGGGGACAAGGTGTTACCTTGAGAGGGAAACAGTAGAAGATAACCAGCTTAAACAGGGTAATTGGGATGTCAGTTACCAGGAGGTTGAATTTAATGTGCCATTGAGACATTCAAGGGAAGACATTATGAAAGTCTCAACCATACAGGAGAGTCAGAGCTCTAGGTAAAGGTTTTGGAAATCTTGGGCACAGAGATGCTAAAAGAATATCATCAAGGAAGAGAATATGAAGTAATATAAGAAAAGAACCTGAGAGAGTAAGCGGAGAACTCTAACATTTAATGGCTGAGAAGAAGATGAGCTTGCAGATATGACCATGAAGAAGTACCCAGACAGTAGGATGAAGGCCAGCAGAATGCAACACCAATGATGCCCAAAGGGAAAGACAGTTACAACACAGAGGGTGGGTTTACTATAGTAAAATATTATTGATGTCTCAAGTGAGACAATGGCTCAAAAACGTTCTTTACACTGTGGTAGGGAGAGGCACTGAAATTGTTGCTTAGATGGGCTCAAGAATCAAAGCAGGATAAGGCAGAAAATGAAAATATTAGGGCTGCTGGCTTGGTATACAAAAGAAAGGATCGAGGTACTAGAGATACTTATTGATGATAAAAGCAGATCAGGGCAGGTGTAACTGAACAAGCTAGCCTGTAGAAGATGAGGTTTTCTGAGAGAAAAGCAACTGAATTAGTATAGAGGTTATGATATGGTCCAAGCTGTGATGATGCAAGTGGGTGGATATGACAGTGAAAGAAAAAAAAATATTGGAGATGAGTCTGTCAAGGCCATGATGTAGAAATGTAGTAATGGCAACATTAAATTTTTTTTTACAGTTTTGATAGAGATAAAACAAGGGGAGAGGGGTAGAGTGGGAGACAGAGAATCCCAAGCAGGTTCTACACTGACAGCAGAGAGTCCAATGCAGGGCTTGAAACCACAAACTGTGAGATCATGATCTGAGTCGAAGCCAGAGGCTCAACCAACAGAGCCACCCAGGCCCTCCCTGGCAACATTTTAATAAAATACTGGTTGTGAAAAATCCTTTAGTTGACAGTAATCAGAATAGGATTAATTGTGCTATATCGACTCTCAAAGAATAATATTCTGTTCTTCCAGAACTGAAGAATTGAGTGCTATTGGAACGGCAGTGGGGAAACATTAGGACACCAAACCCACTTTCACACGATGGGGTGCCCAGGGAAGAAAGTAAAAATGATAACATAAAACTTTCCCTAGAGAAGGAGTGTCAACAGTGGACAGCCAGTTTTTAGGAAGGAAGGGTGATGGAGCAAATACCGAGGAAGGAAATGGATGAGGATGTGAATAGAAGAGATCTGTGACATATGGAGTCAAAACTCCAGACATCATGGTGATCTTTGCGAGAGAGACAAGGAAGTGAAGGTCAGGAAGACCGGGTAGAAAATATAGCTCATGAGCTATGGAGGACTGATGAAAACAAGGATATGATATAAACACATTGAGCAATTCTGAAATAAACAAGTGAATAGAAAGAACAGGTTGTGTGAGTCTCAAATGCCTCTCCAAATCAAGGCTTTGGCTCCCTCAGCAATAGGTTCTGACCATGACTGAATGACTGGTGACTGGACTAGCATGGAGAGCGAGCAGGTATGTGCTGTGAAGCCCCAGAGTGATGGTGTTCCTTGAGACCATCGCTTATATATGCCCATCACAACCCCTACTGAAAAGCTGGGGGAAGTTATGGAAGAGATCGTATCAAACTTTATGAATTCCTGGACCCCCTGAAGACCATCCATCCATAAACCCCAACTTAATTACTATGGTCCACCTTATTAAGACTAAACCCCAAGCTGCTTAACTTGGTTGTTAATATGCTCACTAAATAGCTTGTGCCTAGTGAGCTTGGGACACATTCCCAGCAATAATTAATCTGGATGAAACCAATCCTCCTTTCCATTAATTAAGGAATGCCTTTCCCCCAATAATTAAAAGGAAATCTTCATTAGCAAATTGTTACTAATCCACTACTGATGAAAAAGCAAGCTTGGGAGTGTGGGTCTCAAATGTTTCATAGGTTACTGGATTTATTGGCAGGTGCTTTTTAAAAATCATCTAGTACTTAAAAGGACTGATGGACAGGATGAGAATACACGAAGGACAGGTCGCAATGCAGAGAATAATGACAAAAACTTTATGCTATAATTTACAGCACTTATCAGCCCGAAGATTGAAGCGGCTCTGGTACAATTGCCATTGTGTGATGATATACATTAAGGGATAAAAACTCATTTAGAAGCACAGTTGTAACAGAAGTTAAAGGTTAAAAGAAAAGGAGATTTGAGTACACGTAAATATGGCAGTGTAAGCCTGGGGCTTTTCCAGTCCCGTACTTTCAGAGCATCTCCAGGCAGTAGGCATGCTGTGGGGTCAGCATAAGGCTGACCATATCGATGATCCAAGCTTCCAATAAAACCTTACATTCACTGAGGTCAGTGACCTGGCATGTCAATTGGATGTGTCTCCTGGTCCCAGAAACACTTCTAACCATTGATTTTTCAAAGTCCAGATAGGGTTTGGGTATGGAAGGCTTGCTACAACATAAACATACCCTACTGGCAGCCAACCTGGAGCTAATGTCCTCCCTTGGCAAGAACACATCTCCCTAAAGCTACAAACCCTTGACAAGGTGCTGACATCCTTGAAGCCCTCCCTTGGTCTTCAAAAAGTCAGCAGATATCCTCTTGCCCACTGCGTGTTGAATGAGGCCAACCAGCTTAGCACGCATAGAATTTCCTTTTATCTTCTACCAAATCCCTTTAGGACATGAGGCTCCGATGTGGGCTCATGGAAAAGATACCCTGAGAGCTTATGACTTTTCTTCACATCCCTACTCCACATGGCCCTTTTCAGGTTCACACTCAATGCACACACTGGCGTTTTTGTTTTTCTCCTGCCAAAAGTTCAATTCTAGTTGACCTATGCAATCCAACACCTGGCAACCCAGTGACAAATGGGCTCAAACTAACCTCAGTCCCTGCTCAGGCTCAAGATCTGATCTCTGTGGTCCACATCCTAATTGAGGTTCCTTAGGGAATACTGCCACCATTCATGACCTTGGTTCAGTTCATTCAACTCTTAGAAACTCAGTTTTTAATTGGGGTAATTATTCCTTTCTGGCTAAAGACTGCTAGTTATCTATCCCATATCCTTCTCGCATCTTGTTTGGTAAGAGACCATGATTTTTCATTTGGAATGGCAATGAGTACAACTAAGAAATTACAGACAGAAGTCACAATATAGGGCTTTAAGGAAAATTCTTCTCACCCCATTGTTTATTTCATTTTCCTTCTGGGATGCAGACGTGATAGGTGGAGCTCTAATAGCTATCTTATGACCTTGAGGATGGAAGCCATGTGTGAAGGAGGGCAAAGCATAAAGTTTAAAGGAGATAGTGACCCTGTTGACTTTATGAACCTTTCCTACCTGCCCTGGACTCTTAACTCAGGTCCTCTGTGGTCTCTATATGAAAAGGAAATACACCTCCCTCTTGTCTAACATCTTTGGTCAAGTCATGAGTATCTAAATGATATGCTTCCTCCCAGTAATGGAATAGGCTTCAACTTGAGAGTGTGTATCAAAATTCTAAGGTAGCAGCTGAGACGCTGGCCCTCTGCACATGTCAGTTTCCTTGCCCTATACTTTTAGTCCCAGCTTTCTAAAACATTATGTAGCCATTTAAGCATTTACTGACTCTGTTTCTGATAGTGGGAGTTGAAGCTGTTTCCTTGAGTGGTTTTGAGACAAATGCTTTGATAATTTCAAGGACTGGCTTTGTGTCTACGCATCTTTTAGAGGTTAGGATACCCCAGGACTCCTATTAATTATAAACACAATCTGTGAAGTGGCTCATGTGTATTCATGATTTAAAAAATGTCTTTTAGAGCCTTGCTGGTGGCTTTCAACATTTTCTAAAGCAGAGTGCGATTATGTCTGACGGACAGCTAACCATCAGCCTGCGGGGCACTCATCATCACCCTCCGCCCCCCTTCACATTTTCCTTTGCATTCACACATCAAAGTCACTTCAAAACATAATAAAGAAATGAAAGAAAAGAGAAGAGACAGCCATAGCAGCCTAGAATACAGGTCTATTATTTTAGAAACAGAACTATGTAGGTACAGCAAAAACAACATCAATATCACCAGCAATATCAGCCACATTTGGCTTTGTGCTCTCTTCCCTGGCTTTTAAGAGCCTGCTTTAATAAGAGTGTGGAAAAGAGGGGGTGCTTGTTCTCCAAACCCTCCACAAAACACTCCCTCAGCAGATGGAAAACCTAGCCCCAACTGCTGATGAAGCTTCTTTACATCTGTGTTTGTTAGTTCAAAGGCATGTAGACTCAATGACACAGGGGCTCCTGTTTCATGCTCTTATTTGGACCTGTTCTTGCTTCTTATTGCAGACAAGGATTTAGTTAGTGTGTGTGGATCACTTGGGGTTGCGTTTTATTCATTTTCATACTACCTTAACAGGTCATTGTGACTCTTGCAGATCTGTATACTTAAATACACCAGGTACATGGCCCTAACTCTGGATGGAGACTTAAAATCATTGAACCCCTGGCCAACACACACACACACACACACACACACACACACACACACACACACACACACAGTTGTGAAAGCTGTAGAGATCCTCCTTCTTATAACTCCCATCATTGTCTGATCACAATTAAAGGTAAATAGAATTACCAACTGAATTAAAAGCAACAATTTTTAATTGAGCTACTATGACTGTTTGCCCAGTGAATGCTGCTATGCCCTGAAGACCCCCAGATAAATTCGATATGGTCTTAGTTCTCAAACTGCTCACAGTCCCATTTTTGAGGCCCAAGCATCTGAGAAACTGGTATCCCTGGGGAGTCTGTTCTCCTTACTAAGATGGTGTGTTGTAATACAAGGTCAAGACCTAGCCTAAAATGCTTCTTTTTTTTTCCAGCATGGAAATGTTGAGCAATTTATGTACTATTTGTGATTCTCTGATTCTCTGCTTTCTTATTTGCAAAAAAAGAACTAATCATGAAGATGAAGTGAGAATATGAGAACACATACATATACATACATACATGCACAGGTATATATGTTTCTATTCTCACTTAATACCTATCCATATATATTCGTTTTTATATGAATAATACATAAAACACTTTATTATATAGGTTTATTTATATGAATGCTTTAAAAGAAATATATTTTATATAAAAATGAGGATCTACATAAATATGGATGTATACATATATTCTACCGTATCCTTTATCCATTATTGCATCCATTATATAATATGTATATGGATACAATACCCATATGTAATATCCATGTATATGGATACAATAGACAATATAGATATCGGAGTACCTACTAAATAGAAGAGCACATAGTACTTTAAAAACCTATCCCTATGAAGTGGCACAATGAAAGGCAGATAAATGAGTCAAAATAACTCAAAGCACTCCCCTCTCACCATGTACACATACATGTGTATATTCTAATATATATAATATTTCCCATGTGAAAAAAATCTTTGAATAAAAATTGTCTTCTAACATTTTTATCTAGGTTTAACTGACACACAATAAGCTGTGCATATTTAAAATACCAAATTTGGTTAAGTTTTACATTTATATACCCATGAAACCACTGATCACAATCTGGATAAGAATGCTATGTGTTAGTTTCACAAGTTTCTAAGTTTCCCACATCCTTCCTCAGTCACTCTTCCTCAAGGGACCATTTATCTACTTTCTGTTATTATAGATGAGACTGCATTTCCTAATGTTCTGTCTGAGTGGAATCTCCGTATATGCTCTTTTGTCTCTGGCTTCCTTCACTCAGCGTCGTTTCTTGAGATACGTTCCCGCTGTAATGGGAATCAAAGCTGCTGTGAATATTCACAAGTGTTAGTATAGATATATACTTTAATTTCTCTGGGAATCAAAGCTGCTGTGAATATTCACAAGTGTTAGTATAGATATATACTTTAATTTCTCTTGAGTAAATACCTAGGAGATCATAGGTGTATAGTTAACATTTTAGTAAACTGCTAAAGTGTTTTCAAAGTTATTTTACTGTTTTATACTCCCTCTGAGGGGTGGGGTATTAGAGTTCTGTCAACATCTTGGCCAACACTTAGTATGATTATGTAAAAATAAAAATTAGCCATCTAATAGTATATCATTGTGTTTTTAACTTGCTGATACCTGACAATTAATGATGCTGAGCATCTTTGTGTGTGCTTACCTGCCAGCTATATATCTTCCTTGGTGAAGAGTCTGTTAAAATGTTTTGCCCACTTTGTAAATTGCGTAGCTTGTTGACCTACTTAACTTTGAGGGTTTTAAATAAAAATAAATATTATAATATAAAAATATATATAAATATTGTCCTATATTCAACCTGGTCATCTTTTCATTATTTTAACAATGTCTATTTATTCATTTATTTTTGCACACTGATGTCCAGTTGTTCCACTATCTTTTGTTGAAAATACTATCCTTTCTCACTCAGTTGACTTTGTATCTTTGTCAAAAAAACAAATGAAAAACCCATTTCTTAGTTTATGTGGGCTCTGTCTTGTATTCTATTTATCTGCATGTCTACCATTATGCTAATATTCTCCTTTTTGATTACTATACCTTTGCAATAATACTTAGAATCAGGTAATGTTAGTATACCATCTTTGTTCTTTTTCAGTGCTGTTTTGGCTATTTAAGTTCTTTGCATTTCCTTATGCTTTCTTTCTTTTTTTAAGTTTATGTATTTATTTTAAGAGAGAGCAAGAGCGAGCAAGGGAGGGGCAAAAGGAGAGAGGGAGAATCCCAAGTAGGCTCCACACTGTCAGCACAGAGCTGGATGTGAGGCTCAATCCCAGGAACTGTGAGATCATGGCCTGAGCAGAGATTAAGAGTCAGACAGACGCTTAACTGACTGAGCCACCCAGGAGTCCAACCTTATCCTTTTTAGAATCAGTTTGTCACTTTTATAAAAAAGCCTGCTGAATTTTTAATTTTTTTTTTAAATGTTTTATTTCTAGGAAAGAGAGAGAGAGACAGTGTGAGCAGGGGAGGGTCAGAGAGAGAGGGAGTCACAGACTGAAACAGGCTCCAGGCTCTGAGCTGGCAGTCAGCACAGAGCCTGACGCGGGGCTCGAACCCACGAACCGAGAGATCATGACCTAAGTGAAAGTCGGACGCTTAACCGACTAAGCCACCCAGGCACCCCTGAATTTTTAATTTCTATTTTATTTAGTCTCTAGATCAATGTTGGGAAAAATAAAAATTTAAAAATATTTAGTCTTATCAATCCTTGAAAATGTTCTCTCTCTTATTTACTTAGTATATCCTTAATTGTTCTCACAATATTCTGTACTTCTAAGTATGCAGGTCTTGCACATATTTTGTCAAATTTACTTCTAATATTGTGTATTTTGATTCTTTTTTCTTTTAATAACACTACTTTCTAGTCTCAATTTGCAATTGTTTATTGCTAGTATACTGAAGTAAATTTTGTATATTGATCTTGCATTATGCAACTTTGCTAAAGTACTTATTACTTGTAGTAGCTTTTTTTGTACATTGCCTCAGGGTTTCTACATAGATGATGATCTTGTATACAAATGAAATAATTTTATCTTTCCCTTTCCAATGTGAATGGCTATTATTTCCTTTTCTGCCTGATGGCACTGTCTAGGACCTCCAGTACAATTCTGAACAGAAGTGGTAAGAGTGGACATTTCATTTTAGTTCTGATTTTAAGGGAATATCATCTAATCTTGTACCATCAAATAGGATGTTAGTTGTAGGTTTATTTTTTTTTAAATTTTAATGTTTATTTTTGAGGGAGAAGGACAGAGTATGAGTAAGGGAGGGGTAGAGAGAGATGGAGACACAGAATCCTAAGGGGCTCCAGGCTCTAAGCTATGAGCATAGAGCCTGATGCAGGGCTCAAACTCACAAACCACGAGATCATGACCTGAGCTGAAGTTGGACTCTTAACAACCTGAGCCACCCAGTTGACCCAGGTGACTTCTAGGTTCTTCCTAGAAGTCATTAATGGACAGTTCCCTTCTATTCCTACATTGCTGAGAGATTTTACCAGTAATGGATGCTGGATTTTGTCAAGTGAGTTTTCTTTATGCTTTGAGATGGTTTTATATTTTTTCTTTCATTTTTAGTTACTTAACACAGTGACTTACAATGGTTGATTTTAAAATATTAAACCAGTCTTCCATCCCTAAAGTAAATACCATTTGTTCACAATACAATATCCTGCTTATATACAGTATGGTTGGATTAAAATTTCAAGATTGTTTTAAAGGATTTTTGCATTTATGTTCATGGGGGATGGTGGTTCATGGTGTCCTTTTCTTATGAAGTCTTAGTATGGCTTTGGTATCAAGGTAAGGCTGACTCCATCAAATGAGTTGTAATACATCCCCTTCTTTTAAATATTGTGGAAGAGTTTATACGGAACCAGTATATTTTTCATTAAACGTTTGGTACAATTCAAAATTGAACCTTTCTTTGTGTAAGGTACTTAACTGCATATTCAATTTCTTTTACAGATTTTGGAATATTTGTTATCTAGTTTGTCCATGAATGAGTTTAGTAATTTGTGCTTCACAAAGTATTTGTCCATTTCACCTAAGTTTTCAAATTTATTGGCACAAAGTTGCTCATAGTATTTCCTATTGACTTTTTTAATACTGATAACAATATGTAGCATTTTCATATGCTTCATGTTTGATATTGATAATTTATTTTCTCTTTTTCTAATTAGATCATTTTTATTGATATAAAAATATCTTTTAATTTCCTTGATTTTCTTTTTTTCTCTTTTATCTCACTGATTTTCACTCTGATCTTTATCATTTCCTTTCTTCTATCTAATTGGCAGTTGATTTGCTCTTCTTTTTCTAGTAATTTTTTTTAAGAATGAAAGGTAAAGTCATTTATTTGAGATATATCTTTGCTAATATATGCATTCAATGCTTTCAGTTCTCACTACTGTTTTAGTGACATCCCATACATTTTGATATGTTCCTTTTAAATTTTCACTACATACCCAATGCCCTCTAATTTGTTTTGATTTCTTCTTTGATCCATCTATTACATAAGTGTGTATTATTTAGTTTCCAAATATTTGAGGATTTTCCAGAGATCCTCCAGTTACTTATTTATAATTTAATTCTGTTGTGCTTAGAGAACATATTTTGTATGGCTTAAATTACTTTAATATACTGAAACTTGTTTTATGGCCCTGAGTATGGTCTACTTGATAAATACTCTCTGTGCACATGAAAAGAATGTGAATCCTGTTTTTTAGTAGAGTGTTTTGTGAATAATTAGGTTAAATGATAGTGAAATTCAAACTTTCTATATCCTCAATGATTTTCTCTCTACTTGTTCTATCAATTATTGAGATACAGTACAAAATCTCTGACTGTAATTGTGAATGTATCCATTTCACCTTGCCTTTCCATCAGTTTTTACTTTATGTATTTTGAAGCTCAGTCTTTTTTTTTTTAATATTTTTATTTATTTCTAGGAGAGAAAGAGAGAGAGACAGTGTGAGCAGGGGAGGGTCAGAGAGAGAGGGAGATACAGACTCTGAAACAGGCTTCAGCTCTGAGCTGGCAGTCAGCACAGAGCCCGACGCGGGGCTCGAACCCACGAACCGCGAGATCATGACCTAAGCGAAAGTCGGACGCTTAACCGACTAAGCCACCCAGGCGCCCCAAAGCTCAGTCTTTAGGTGCATAAATATTTACAACAGTCTGTCCTCTTAATGAGTTCACTTCTTTCTACTTATGTAATGATTTCCGAATCCTTGGTAATATGCTTTGATCTGTAATTTAGTTTATCAGATATTAATATAGTCATTCCTACTTTCTTTTGATTACTGTTAACATGCTGTATCTTTTCCCATTTTCACTTTTAACCTATTTGTGCTTTTATATGTTAATTATGTTCCTTGTCTGCAGTATATAGTTGGTTTTTGTTTTGTCATCCACTTTGAAAATAGTTTTCTTTTTAATTTAGAATATTAACTTAGAACATTTACATAAAATAAAGTTACAGATATTTTTAGATTAAAATCTATTATAATACTGTTTGTTTTCTATTTGTCTCATTTGTTCTTTCTTCCCCTTTTCTTTCCTGGTTGTGTTTTGGAATCATTTTTTTATATAATTCCATTTTATCTTCTTTTTAAGTTTCTTAGCTATAACTCTGTAATTCTAGTGTATATGGTATATCTCTTTAATTTAGCAGTCTATCATCAAGTGATATTTTACTGTGACACATACAGTATAATAAACCTATAATATTATACTTCTATTGCTTCCCTACTGAATTTTGTGCTGTTTTCCATACATTTTACCTTCACATATATTTTAAACCCCATAACATATTGTTATCATTGTTGTTTAAATAGTCAAGAATCTCTTAAAGAGATTAATTTTATTTTTTAAATTATTTTATTCAAAAAAATTTTTAAGATTATTTATTTTGAGAGAGAGCACAAGCAGGATATGGGGAGAAAGAGAGAGGAGAGAGAATCCCAAGTAGACTTTGTGCTGTCAGTACAGAGCCTGATATGGGGCTCAAACTCATAAACTGTGAGATCATGACGTAAGCTGTTATCAAGAGTTGGACACTTAACTGAGCCACCCAGGCACCCCAGACTTAATTAATTTTAAAATCACATATTTTCCATGTAATTACCTTTTCTTTGTTCATCATTCCTTCCCATAGATCTATATTTCCCTTTGGTATCAGTACTTTCTTCCTGAAGGATTTACTTTGATATTTCTTGTTGATATCAATGCTGATGGAACTTTCAGCTTCTTTATGTCTGAAATATCTTAATTTGACTTTCAATTTTGAAAATTACTTTTGCTGGGTATAGAATTAGAGACAACAGTGTTAATAACTATCATTGTCCTCATGTGCTGATTCTAACATCTATGTCATGTTAGAGTAGATAAGACAGATTGTTTTTTCTCTTTGTATGAGTCATATTTTCTTGTCTTTGCACACTTAGGAATTTTCTATTGAATGCCAGATATTGTGAATTTTTTAAAATCATTTTGAATATTTTGAATCTTTCTAAATATTCCTGAGCATTATTCTGAAATGCACCTATGTTCCTTGGAAATTGTTTCATTCTTCGGATCTTACTTTTCAGATTTGGTATGAAGGACCAGTGTTTAGTCTAGGGTTAATTATCCCCACTGCTAAAGTCAAGATACATTGGGTAGTTTGCTCCTGTGACTCAGGAGGTTTTCCATGGGGACAGCACTGTTCCTGGTCCTGTGTGAGTGCCAGGCACTATTCCCTCCAATTTTTTTGGATTTTCCCCCCTTGACTTGAATATTTTACTCACACATATGCATGGATTGTTCTTAGTTGAATAATCAAGAACAATCCTTCATAGATCTCTGTAGTTCTCTCTTTGTGCAGTGCTCTCATTTTGGTACTCTGTTCTGCAAACTATAGCTCTATTAATCTCTCCAGACTTTCAACTTTGTCTCTTCAGCTGAGGATGTGTCAGGTTCCATTTCATTTCTTTGTGGAGCTAAGGCCAGGAAACTATCTCGGGATAGTAGCAGGTCAATCACAGAGATTCCTTTATTAGTTTCCCATATCTTAGGATTATGAATTTTTGTTGCCTAATACTCAGTGTCATGTCAACCATTTTTCTTCATGTTTGTTTTACATAAATGGGTAAATCTGGTCTTTGTTATATCATGTTGGCTGGAAGTAGAAATCCTCAGATTTTATAATTTTATTATATTTAAAACCTTTGCTTATATTTGTATTTCTTTTATATATTTAAAATGCTTACATCTTACTATATTTTATTTTCACTCAAACCTCATGTACAATCCATGATCAGGGCTGTTATATACTACTGTTTCTTGCACATGTGCTTCCCAGCACAAAGTGAATACAGTCCATTAAGTTATATGAAATGGAGCTTTGTCTTTGCAGAGGCGATTATCATTTTCTAATTTGCATTAGGCAACTACCATGAGCAACTAACCAATTCATTCCTCCAAAGTTTCTAAGATTAAAATTCAAATTGATTCATAGCTACTTGAAAATAATATTGACATCTAAAAAACACCAAATAAGTAAGGAAAGGAGAAGAAAGAAAATCACCTATGCAAAATAAGATGTTTAACTCATCAGAAAAAAAAAAAAAAACATTCTTCAATAATTTTGGTTGGTGTGGATGGGTCAATTATTAGTCAATTTTTTGGAAACTTGGAGGAAAGAAGAACCAGAACTAAATAATCTGGTGTGGTCTGGTTTATCTTTGTGCAGAATCTAAAGGTGTTACCTAGTAGTTTTCAAGAGTTTTAACTGATTATATGAAATAATGGCAGCTCCAGATGAAGACAGGGAAAGAACTTGCATTAAATTATTTTCCCTCCTTTTCATCCATCCTCCCTTCCTTCCTTTCTTCCCATCTCTTCTCTCTACATCCTCCAATCAACGAATATCTATTGAGCACCTGCTATGTCCCAGGCATTGATATAAGTTATTCGGATCAAAACATATTTTAAAAATCTCATTTGGTGCATCTGACCTCCAAAAATGGTCAGAAATATGTAAACAATGTACTCAAATGCAAGTAAAACTTGTATTATACTTAAGTGTGGTAAGCACTATATAAATATTAGAGAACACAGTATTAGGAATTCAAGGTAGGCACCAAAAGCTTTACTAGGGTTAGCCACGGTAAGCCTTATTGGAGAAGGTGGCACCTGAACCAAGATCTGAAAGAAGTGAAGAAGCAGAAATGGAGACATCCAGGTATCTGGTAAAGCAAGCATGGAGCGCTGGAATAAGAGTAGGGAGGCCAGTGTAATGAGGAAAAGAGATGTAGAAAGGGAGTGGGAGAGGTTGAAGGAGTAAGGGCAAAGCAGATCTTATGAGGTCTTATATCACAGCATGACTTAAATTTTAAAGATATCATCTTGATGTCATTCATTTATTGGAATTGCTATAAAATAGATACTTGATGCATAACGTGGTAAAAAAAAAAAAAAAAGAGGGGGTTGTCATAATGCTTGTCATCTTCCTCTTCCATGGCCGCTAAGAAAGCAACACCTCTTACCAGCAGGCTTCTAGGTCCTTGCTGGTCAGACACCACTGAGGGCTGAGTGATAATGGCAGAGGCCACGGGATAGTCAAGTGGCTCATGTGAGCCGGTTGAAGGAGAAGGAATTAGGGTAAAGCATGGGGTGTGGGTTACTAGGTATTTGGGAAGAAAGAGGAGAAGAGTAGTTCCTTAGGAAAAGAGAAGTGGAAAAAATGATCTTATTATATTTTGCTGTGTTTTATTTGATATGATTTCCATTTCTTAAAACATTTAAGAAAACCTATAGTGGATATCTATATATTTCTTTAATGCTTTTCTATTTTAAATCTGTTGTCCTTTTCGATGAAACCATATTAAAACTTGCTTTGGAGGCATTCCCAGTATACAGGCGCTACCACCAGGGGGAAAAATTTAGATATCAGAAGGTCTTGTATTCAGGTGATAAAAACTGTGTAAAAAAAGAACACAAAAAAACTGGCTTAATTTTTTTTCATTAGGTAATGTGGCTCTCTAGTTTACCTTCTTTAAAGTTTGAAAATTTAATCAGATTTTCAGCTGATAAGTAACACATGGACTTATTTGAAAGTTTATAATTGTACTTGCCTTCTACATTAGGCTCTTCTACTCCCCAGAGTCAAACAGCATTTATATAATTTCCTAAATATCTTCCAGGAAATATCTTTTATACATGAGGTTCAACTATCTGAAATTTCCATTTTTTTGAGTCAAAAAGTCAAATGACAAATAAAGAAAGTCAAATATCAGTAATTTTATAATGTTTAACCTAATACAAGGGCATATATATCTTTTTTTTAATGAACAAGAGAATTTTATAAAGGTATTCTAATATCGTTTTTGTGTTTATATCCATACATCTTCAATGTAATTCAAAACCCATACAGATAAATTTATATCACGATATTTAATACTTATATAATAGAGTTTTATGGACACATTACAAGCTAAGTAATATCCATTTGATGGGCTTTTAGATGGCTTCCAAAGTTTTGTTATTTCAATGTTGTAATGAGCCTCACTGCTATGAATACATACAACTAGATATACAGGATAAATTCCTAGAAGTGAAATTGCTGGGTCAACTTTCTTTTTTTTTTACTTTTACCAAATTTATCTTAAAGGATATGTCATCTCCTCCCCCAGGGTGGATGAAGGTGCCTATATTTCCATATTCTTCCAGCCTTGTGAATGACCTTTGATAACCACAAGAGGGACAATTCACATCTAATTGTTCTAAAAAATTTTTTTAATGTTTTATTTATTCTGAGAGAGAGAGAGACAGCATGAGCAGGGGAGGGTCAGAGAGAGGGAGACAAAGAATCTGAAACAGGCTCCATGTTCTGAGCTAGCTGTCAGCACAGAGCCCAACACGGGGCTCAAACCCATGAACCTTGAGATCATGACCTGAGCTGAAGTTGGACGCCCAACCAACTGAACCACCCAAGCGCCCCTAATTGTTCTCATATTCCACACCTAGAGTAACTATATCAATTTGCCATTTTTGTTTGCATGTTTATGGGCTCCTTGTTTCATGTATTTCTTTTATGTCCCATTAGGTTATAGCTCTTTTTTTATTTCAAGTATATTTTTATGAATTAATAAACCAGTACTTATCCTATTTGTTGCAAAGATATTACCTCAGGTTGTCATTTTAATGTTGTTTTTATACTACAGAACATTAAATGTTATCAAAACATTCATTTTATCATTATTTTTTTTCTGTCACATTTCCCTTAGAAATGGCTTCTTTGGAACAAAAAAAAAAATAACTCAATTTTGTCTTTATGTCCTTCCATGGTGTTATTTTTTAAAACACTTAAATCCTTGATCCATTTGAAATTTATTCTGGTATATAAAAAATAAGCAGCATGTAATTTTAAATCTAAGTAACTATACTTTATTAATATATTTCATGTAATAGTGGCAGGAAATAAGCCTCTCTCAATGGAACAAATTTCATACTACCCATTTAGACAAGAACCTGTTTTCAGTCAGATATAATTTTTATATTTTTAGATACTTCAAAAAGTGTCCCAATAACATATTTTTGGTGGTAAACACTTTTTCTTCAGTGATAAGCAACTTCTATGTTACCTAAAGATTTGAACACCTAAGAAAATATCTTATGATCTAGAAGAATTTTTTTCCCAGTGTTTGTCTTTAACACACCATTTGTTACACTGCTGTGCCCCTTTCGTTGCTGCCTCATCAGTAGATTGTGAACTATTTGGGAAAGGAACTATGTTTAATTTACCTCGATATCAACAGAAAAAGTCACACTGCGCAATCAATCAATATATAATAAAAGAATTAATGAAGGACATTTCCGATAGACACATTTAACAACATCCATTCTCTTATGTACTGTGCTCTGCATACATCTGGAAGAAACCCAAGATGGCTATATAATAATAAATTTCTTTATACCTTGGGCACCTCTGTTTGCCTTGACTGAATTTTTTTTTTTTTTTCAGAGATTACACACTGCATGTTGTAGGGATGGAAAACTGCTATGTTTGAATTCTTTTGAGCCCAAGGTTCAGCCAGCAGCACAGTCTCTCTCATTTTATTAGAAAATGACACCAAGCTATATTCAGAGGCTTGAACACTACATAGCCAGTGAGTGTGTGAACACTCTTTATTTTAAAATGATTTGCACGGAATCTTAACTACCTGCCAAAAAACCTGCAATGAGAGACAAAATGCTTGAGAATAATAAAATGCATTTTAAATTCTCTTGTTCAACATAGTTCCTTCAACCTTCCCTTAAGAGGGAAAGGAGTCATGTCCAGGCTTTTACCATGATGTACGGTCACCTAAAATCATATCCCATGAAACCCAGGAAGGGGAAAAATGGTATTTGTAGTTCCATTTCACAAGCCCTAAAAACTACACAAATAACGTGGTCCTCTTGTTTGACTGCTCTAAGCAGCTTGCTCTCCAGGTGAAAATTTTGGCTATTGCCATTTCTCTTTGAAAGATAAAATTCCACAGCAGTACCTAATTTCTGGCACTACATCCCCCTGCCTCACCTAGTGTGTGTGTGTGTGTGTGTGTGTGTGTGTGTGTGTGTTGCATTTTTTAAGGGCAAGGGCTTCCAGTCTTGTGGTTTTTGTGATTGCTTAGTATGGCTCAAAGAAACCCTATCTATCTTTAAAAAAATACTTATTTAAATTCAAGCCAGTTACGAGGATGTGGAGAAACGGGCACCCTCCTACACTGTTGGTGGGAATGTAAACTGGTGCAGCCCCTCTGGAAAACAGTGTGGAAGTTCCTCAGGAAACTAACAATAGAACTCCCCTATGGCCCAGCAATAGCACTGCTAGGAATTTACCCAAGGGATACAGAAATGCTGAGGCATAGGAGCACATGTACCCCAATGTTCTTAGCAGCACTCTCAACAATAACCAAAACATGGAAAGAGCCTAAGTGTCCATCATCGGATGAATGGATCAAGAAGATGTGGTTTATCTATACCATGGAATACTACATGGCAATGAGAAAGAATGAAATCCGGCCATGTGTAGCAACATGGATGGACTTGAGGGTGTTATGCTGAGCGAAATAAGTCAGGCAGAGAAGGACAAATATCATATGTTTGCACGCATAGGAGGATTAGGAGGAACTTAACTGAGGAACAAGGGGGAGAAGAAGGGGAGAAAT
>NW_024081143.1:118452-135886 GCF_003009895.1 Hyaena hyaena | reverse complement strand
TCAGGCAGAGAAGGACAAATATCATATGTTTGCATGTAGAGGAGGAATAGGAGGAACTTAACTGAGGACCATGGAAGAGAAGAAGGGGGTAAATGGTGGGGGAAAGGGGGAGAGGCAAATCATGAGAGACTCTTGAATGCCGAGAAACAAACTGAGGACTGATGGATGGGGCGGGGGGGGAGATGGGCATGGAGGAGGGCACTTGTGGGGATGAGCACTGGGTGTTATATGGAAACCAACTTGACAATAAACTATTTGTAAAAAAAAAAAAGAGAAAAAAACATTTTTAATTTTTTTGATATTTAATTTTTTAGAGAGCAAGTGAGAGTGAGCAAGAGCGGGGGAGGGGCAGAGGCACAGGATCTGAAGCAGGCTCCAGGCTCTGAGTTGTTAGCACAGAGCCTGATGCAGGGCTCAAACTCACAGACTACAAGATCATGACCTGAGCCCAAGTCGGACACTCAACTGATCGAGCCACCCAGGTGCCCTGAAAAAACACATTTTGAAGACATTCACTCATATTTCTTACTTTTCTATTATTGGCAAAGACTTCATAAGGAACTTTGCAATTAACGTATTCTATCATACAATCTTTTGAGTCTTATTTGCTGATGCATAATAATAAAACAGATGCGGTGCTAAATCCAGGAATGATATAGTCCCTATTAGCCAAGGAGCTGATGAACTAGTAAGGTGGAATCAACACAAAGACGATAATTACAAAAGATATATATGCTAAAGGTAATTCAGAGAAACATATTCAGGATGCTCTGGAAACAAAAATGAAAAAGAAGTACAAGAAGCATCATGGGGTCAGGGACGGGGTGGGGAACACCTGGGTGGTTCAGTCCATTAAGTGTCTGACTTCAGCTCAGGTCATGATCTCATGGTGCATGGGTTTGAGCCCTACATCGGGCTTTCTGCTGTCAGCACAGAACCCACTTCAGATCCTCTGCCCACCCTCCCCACCGCCTCTCCCATGCTCTTACTCTTATTTCTCTCAAATATAAATAAAAATACTCTTTTAAAAAAAGCATCATGGGTTTTTAAGAAGGAAAAAAATCATATTTGGTTTTTATAAGAAAATTTTAGAAGGTGTGTGGACGATAGTTTGGAGGAAGTGAGATTATAAACATCCCATTTGGAAAATGACAGCAATATTCAAGGGGAAGTCTGCCAAGTTTTAAACCAAGGCACCAAGGGGGGATGAAACAGGGAAGAAGGATTAAGGCTAATTAAGGAGCATGAATTACCAGAAATTGCTACTACTTCAGCTTAGGTCATGATCTCACAGTTAGTGAGTTCGAGCCCCACGATGGGCTCTGTGCTTACAGCTCAGAGCCTGGAGCCTGCTTCAGATTCTTTGTCTCCCTCTCTTTCTCCCCCTCTCCCACTTGTTCGTTCTCTCTCTCTCTCTCTCTCTCTCTCTCAAGAAAAAAAAAAAATAACCCCTGAAATGCTGTGATGATACTTTATCCATGTGGATAATCCAGGAGAATCTCCCCATCTGATGATCTTTAACTTAATCATATCTTCAAAGTCCTTTGAGCAATCAATATAAGGAAACATTCACAAGTTCTGGGAATTAAGATATGGACACGTTTGGGAGGGGGAGGGCTATTATTCAGACTACCACTGTGATAAACTGAAATCAAGTAAGGAAGGGGGAAAACTAAACTTATTTGAGCTCTGTCCCATTTGAGGTGCCTTCCCATGTGGAAGCAAGTATTTGGAGGAGATGGGAAACAATTTAGATTATGAGATCCTTCACAGAGTCAAAATGACTTCACCACCACATTAACACCACCTAGTATAAGACCTGGAACATAATAGATAGTAATCCCTCATCTTATAATAAATGAAGAATTAAAAAAAGAAAGAAAGATGGAATCAATAAACCAATATTAGTCTCAGGAAAGTGAGTGTGAAAGACTGAGATGTTGATTGCTTCGCACAATATATGTTCCCAGAGAAGTTCACAAAGTAAAAGAACAAATGTCTAAAATAGGAGTTTTTCACATATGCGTGTAATTGAAACCTGCATGTCAGAGAAAGCGCTCCTGAGGAAGAGGAAGACACCAAACCCTTTAGGGTAACCAACATCTTAGGAAAGGAGTAGCTTCCATGGGTCCCAAGTATCTGAGGACAATTCTGATTTTAACTTCCCACTTTTCATGTCTGACATCCTAGCCCACAGTTTGGTTCAGTTACTAGGTTCACAGACTCTTTGTTCGTTTGTTTCCAGTCTTGGATACGGTGTCAGAGTGCCAGTGAATTCACAGGCAATTTAGCACTTTCCCCTGCTGTGTTTCATCTGCACCCAACAGGCTTGAGAGCCAAAACCCATCAGTCTCCACCTACCATGGCCACAGTCCACATGGCCCTTCTGACCCATGGCCCAGGAATCCACAAGACAAGGCTTCAAAATCATTAAGATGCTTGCCCCTTCTTACTGGTGTCACTACAGCAAGGTGGTAATCAAGGTGAAGGCTGTGCTTTATCCTAAGTCACCATTTCCAAACGTCACTATTGGTTAATCTTAAATGTCTTCACTTAATAGTATTACGGACTGAACTTCCCTCACCCCCCATAATTAATATACTGAAAACGCTAGCCCCTATCACCTCAGAATGGGACTGTGTTTGGAAACAAGCCTTTAAAGAAGTAATTCTTCATTAAAATGAGTTCTTCAAGTTGGGGATCTTAATCCAATCTGACTGCTCTTCTAAAAGAGTAAGAAATTTGCAGAGACCTCAGAGGCGCACACGCACAGATTGAAGACTTTGTGAGGACAGGCGGGAGAGCAGCCAGCCATCTGTAACCCAAGGAGAGAGGCTTTAGAGAAATCAAAACTGCAACGCCTTGGGGTACCCAGGTGGCTCAATTGGTTGAGCATAGACTTTGGCTCAGGTCATGATTTCATAGTTCATGGGTTCAAGTCCCATGTCAGGCTCAGTGCTGACTGCTCAGAGCCTGGAGCCTGCTTTAGATTCTGTGTCACCCTCTCTCTCGCTACCCTTCCCCACTCATGTTCTGTCTGTGTCTCTTGCTCTCTCAAAAATAAACACTTAAAAAATAAAAAACTGCCAACACCTTGATCCTAAATTTCCATCCTTCAGAGAACTGTGAGAAAATAAATTTCTATTGTTGAGGCCACCCAGCCTGTGGTAGTTTGACAGGGATGCCTCTGCAAACCAATGCAAATGGCTTTCACTTGAGTTAGCAAATTAAAATTCTGAAAAACATGAGAGAGTCCAACGGCATTTTGTAGAAATATGGTGACTTGTGCCTTCTTATTGCAAATTATCACTTTACTCCTCCCCGCCCAAATAGAAAAGATTTTCTTATTCCTCAAAGTCATGGTTCAAAGATGAATGCTAGAAATGCTTGGGAAATCAGTGTATTTTTTTTATTTGTTCAGTTTACAAGGTACTTTTACACTTATCACTTCCCCAGTAGCCTTGTGAGATAGAAGACAGGGCAGGTACAACAACACACTCATCAACTGATGAGAAGTGTTCATCAAGACTGATCTGCCCAAGTTCACAAATGTAAAAAAAAAGCTCGCAGAATAAAGTCTCAGACCCAAGGTTTCAATACCAGTCCATCAAATTTCAAGAATTCATACCCCCCCCCCACCTCGCAAAATCCAACCCCTAAGAGTTCAAGAAAGCTCAGATTCTTCCTCAAGATACATTTCAAGATTGGATAAATCTTTAAATTCAAATAGGATAGATAACTGACTGAAATTAGATTCTTACTTATTTAGATATACAATGTGTGGAATATTGGAACAGCAATGGGGGATCAGGTCGGATAATGAGTCACCTTTCCATTCAGGATGGGCATGATTAACTCCCTGTCCCATGTGACTTCCAACACCTTCTTGCCTTTCTCGTGTTTACCCTGAACCTTGCTGACCCGTCCTTGGAATGCACATGCAAAGGTGAACTGACTGGCTGAGTGATGGCTATAGTCTGAGTTAAACTACAATTACATTATTAGACTTTCCACTCTGGATCTGGTAAAATGCATTATAGCAGTCTTGAGTGGAATACAGGAAATTGCTGTGAATCCACACTGTAGTTGCAAATATGACTCCTGTATATATTTATACAGGCAATTCCCTAGGGATGGCTCATGTTGTGTGCCTTTAATTCCACTATCACAACATTCTGACGTAAGCTCTTATTATACATGAAATTATCACTTGCATTTGCCATTTGTGAAAATGAAAACAAACACCAGATGACACAAAATTAAGTGGGACAAATTATAGGGCAGAGCGTTGTTACGAAGAAATATTTCAGCCCACCTGGGCTTGCACTTCTCATTTAAAATTGTTTCTTTATAGGTCTCTAGACATCTGTGGACAGTGCCTCACAAAAATGGTCCTATTTGATATGAGTAAGACCTCAGCATTTTCTTTTTGAGATTACAATATAGTTAGAATGGGCACCTTAATCTTTGTAGTATTTCCCACTGAGACAGGATGAAGGAAAGAGATCTTTGGCACAAAGTTATCTGGAGTCCCTGAAATCAGCCAGAGATTTTTAAAAATATATATTAGTTGGATGCTACATAGGAATTTACCCAAGGGATACAAGAGTACTGATGGGTAGGGGCCCATGTACCCCAATGTTCACAGCAGCACTTTCAACAATAGTCCAATCACGGAAAGAGCCTAAATGTCCATCAACTGACAAGTGGATCAAGAAGAGATGGTTTTGGGGTGCCTGGGTGGTTCAGTCGGTTAAACAGCTGACTTTGGCTCAGGTCATGATCTCACGGTTTGTAGGTTCGAGCCCCGTGTGGGGCTCTGTGCTGACAGCTAGCTCAGAGCCTGGAGCCTGCTTCGGATTCTGTGTCTCCCTCTCTTTCTGGCCCTCCCCTGCTCATGCTCTCTCTCTCTCTCTCTCTCTCTCTCTCAGAAATAAAACATTAAAAATTAAAAAAAAAAAAGAAGAGATGGTTTATCTATGCAAGGGAATACTACATGGCAATGAGAAAGAATGAAATCTGGACATTTGGAACTCAAGGGGGTTATGCTGAGCGAAACAAGTCAGGCAGAGAAAGACAGATACCATATGTTTTCACTTATAAGTGAATCAGAAGAAACTTAACAGATGTGGTTTATCTATACCATGGAATACTACATGGCAATGAGAAACAATGAAATCTGGCCATGTGTAACAACATGGATGGACCTTGAGGGTGTTATGCTGAGCAAAATAGGTCAGGCAGAGAAGGACAAATATCGTATGTTTGCATGTAGAGGAGGATTAGGAGGAACTTGACGGAGGAACAAGGGGGAGAAGAAGGGGGGAAAATGGTGGGGGAAGGGGAGAGAGGCAAACCATGAGAGACTCTTGAATGCTGACAAAAACTGAGGACTGATGGATGTGGAGGGGAGGGGGGATGGGCATAGAGGAGGGCACTTGTGGGGATGAGCACTGAGTGTTATGTGGAAACTAATTTGACAATAAACTATTTGTAAAAAAAAATAATAATAATAATAATGATCTAAGTTACCAATTTAGGAAGCTAGACTAAAAAGCAAATTAAACTCAAAATAATCAGAAGGAATGAATTACTAAAGATAAAGGCAGAGGGGAGCATGCGTGGCTCAGTCGGTTAAGCATCCGACTTTGGCTCAGGTCATGATCTCATAGCTCATGAGTTCGAGCCCCATGTCGGGCTCTGTGCTGACAGCTCAGAGCCTGGAGCCTGTTTCTGATTCT
Organism: Hyaena hyaena; assembly: GCF_003009895.1. NCBI lineage: Eukaryota > Metazoa > Chordata > Mammalia > Carnivora > Hyaenidae > Hyaena > Hyaena hyaena. The sequence continues at coordinate 130,145 of NW_024081143.1, read as the reverse complement.
GTGGTCTCCCCTTCTCTCTGCCCCTCCCTCGTTCATGCTCTGTCTCTCTCTCTCAAAATAAATAAACCATTTAAAAAATAATAAAGATAAAGGCAGAAATAAATAAAATAAAGAGCTGACAAATAATTGAGAAAAGTCAAATAAAAGTTGGATCCTTGAAAGGATTATCAATAAAAAAAAAAGAAGAAGAAACTTAACAGAGGATCATGGGGGAGGAAAAGGGGAAAAAATAATTGGGAAGAAGGAAGAGAGGCAAATCATGAGAGACTCTTGAATGCTGAGAACAAACTGAGGGATGGGGGAGAGAGGAAGGGGGGTAACGGGCATGTGGGAGGGCACTTGTTGGGATGAGCACTGGGTGTTATATGGAAATCAACCTGACAATAAACTATGAAAGAAATAAAACAAATTATGGGTAGAAGAAAAACATAAAAAAAATATTTAAAAAAAAATATTCACCTTGTTAGATTGTCATTACCTTAACCCTCTGCGCTGTCAGGAAGCAGAGAAGCTGTCCAAGGTCCTGAAAACTAGAGTGGTCTGGCATAGCTCTGCAGTTGACTTCTAGGAGTAATGGCATTCACAAGAAACTGTGCTACAAAGGGAAAGCACTATTTACATGCACTGAACGACACATGGAGGATGAATTTACGGCTTCCCAAGGATGTTCCACCATCTAAATCTAAATTTTGTTTTCCTCTAGTCAATCTTTTGTAAAACAGTATTAAAGAATATGTATTATTTGCTTTCATATCACCCAGTTTATTTGAGCCTCACAATAGCTTTGTAAAGTAAAAATTAAAAAATTAAATTCCTAGTTTATTGTCTGTATTTTATATATGGGAAAACTGAGGTTCGTAATAGAATAAGCAACATCATACAATTATTTATTTGTAGAACCAATTTTCTGAACCACAACGGTATCTTCATTTAAAAAGATAGATTATATGATACTATTATGTTGTTGTCTTCCATTAATGGCAAACTGTACTTTGAAAAAATTAGTAAAACACAGTATTAATTTAAAAAGTATTAATATGCTCAACATAATCGTAGGTTATTTTTTTTCTCTTTTCAAAAATAATGACCTTGACCAATAGAAAACACAATTTGTGTACATGAACAATATAAAATAATAAACGTGGTGCATTGATTTGGCAACTTCATCTGTCCATTGATTTGATGAACATTTATTAAAGAGTTTACCATGTGCCAGGAGCTAATCTAGTTGCTAGACGAAGGACAATAAAATGATGAAAATCTGACTTTGAGGAGTACACAGAGCTAAGCATATAGCTACTCTTCAGTGCAGTGAGGGAGAAACACAAAGCTAAGGGCTGTTACCAGAGTAGAAGTACAATAGTTCTGGAGGTCAGAAGTCTAAATCCAGTCTCCCTGGTTAAAATCAAGCTTGCAACAGAGTTACATTCCTTCTAGAGGCTCTGGAGGAAAATCTGTTTTCTTGTCTTCTCCAGCTCCTAGAAACCATCTGCACTCCTTGGCTTATAGTCCTTCCTCCTCCTTCAAAGCCAGTCACACCATCTCCAAATCTTTGACCATCTGTCTTCTTCCACTTTTAAAAGACCCTTCTGATTACAGTGGCTCCACCAGATAATCTCGGCTATGGAGTTTACCCTAAGTTCATTTGATTAGCAACCTTAAAATTTCCCCCGTGCCATGTACTGTAACATATTCACAAGTTCAGCGCATTAGGACATGGGCATCTTGGGAAGGCCATGATTCTGCCTGCAATAGTGGTTAGCTCTCAGATCTAGGCTGATCCCAGAATTTCCCAGTGGGATTAAACTCTACTAGCATACAGTTTTACTTTCTTGATAATGCCACTTTCACTTGGTGGCAACATTTTCCTTTTACCTATCTCACAGTCCACCTCCTAAATAATTCGCTTGCACATAAATCTTCAACTTGGGGTATATGTACAAAGCAACCCAGACTGGACACTGGACACACCTGGCAGGGTAAATGGGATACACCATCTTCGTATGAGGACTGTCTATAACAATCTGATAATCAATCATATATACATGCACATATGTAAATCACATACTTGCATATTCTAGTATAGTATTGTTCTGTGGTATTCTCTTAACTACAGATACAAGGAATTCACTCTACCACACATTTTTGGTTTGACTCTCCCAGCTCGAACTGTGGTAGGCCAGTAAAGAGGAATTGGCACTCAGAGAGAACAAATCTGTCATTTTCTATTTTTAAAAACCAGAATTTTTGGTGTTGTTCATTGCTTTGTGCAGATCCATATGTCCCTCTACCATGTTTTTCTTTTGTCTGAAGAACTTCCTTTCACTTTTCTTATAGTGCAGGTCTACTGGTATGGAATGTTTTATAGATGTTGTATCTTTGAAAGTCTTTATCTTCATTTTTGATAGATTCCTGGACAAAACAATTCTGGATTGATAGTTTTTTCCTTTCAATTCTATAAAGATGCTACCCCATCGTCTTTTCATTTGCATTGATTCCAATGAGAAACCCTCTGTCATCCTAACCTTTGCTCCTTGGTATGTAACATTTTTATTTTCTCTTCCTGCTTGTCTCTGTATCTCCGGCTTTAATCAATCTTGTTATAGTCTGCCTTTGTTAGTATCTTTCTGATTTCTTATGTCTGGGGTTCATTGAGCAACTTGGGTATGTGGATTTATAATTTTTAACAAATTTGGGACAATTTCAGTCATTATTAATTCAATTTTTTCCTGTATTCCCCCTCTTCCTTAAGAATAACAATTGCATAAATATTAGGATGTTAAAGTTGTTCCACAGCTCACTGACACTCTCTTCATTTTCTGAAATTATTTCTTTCGTGTTTTGATAGGTTCTATTGTTAGGTATTTAAGTACATTTATCTTTTCTTCTATAGTGTCTAATCTGATATCAAACTCATCCAGCATGTTTTTTAAAGCATGGCATTTTTTATTTCTAGACATTCAATTTGGTTCCGTCTCCACGTGTCTACTTAATTTTTGGAAATAGGATATTCAGTGATAATTGTTTTAATGTCTTTTTCTGATACTTCTAATATCGATGTCAGTTTTTGATTGGTTTCAATGGACCTTTTCTCTCATTACATATCATACTTTCCTACTTCTTGGCTCATCTGGCAGGCCGTGACTGGATTCCAGATTTGTGACTTTTACATTGTTGGATACTAGATATTTTTTACTTCTGTACCTATGCTTTAGCTTTTTCCTGGGATGCACTTAAGTTACTTAGAAACAGTTTATATCCTTCATATCTTTTTAAATATTTTTTTAGGTTTGACCTGAACAGTGTCTAGTCTTCAGCTAACTAATCTCCGTTACTGAGGTAAGACCCTCAGAGTACTCTCTGTAATACCCTTAAAATTAGATTTTTCAGTCTCGGTGGTAGGGGCAGGCACTATTCCTGACCCACTGTGAGTGTCTGACAGTGTTCCTACTGAATCCTGAGTGTAGTTCTTTCCCAGCCCAAGTGGATTCTTCATGTACGTGCAGCAATCAGTACTCTACTGAATACTATGGGGGCAGGTCTTTGGAGTCCTCTCTCTGTGCAGCTTTCTGTGTCCAGTACTCTGTCCTGTGTACTCTAGCTAATATGGTCTTCCCAGATTCTCAGCTCCATGTTCTCAACTCAAGGAGGTGACTGGGCTCTGCCTGGGTTCTCCATCCTGCGCTACACTTTGGAAACTATCTCAAAGCAATAAGCTTCAGCAAGCACATGATTCTCCTCATGTGTTTCCTATCTCTGAAGACCAGAGTCCCTCACTGCCTGGACTCCAGGATTTTTGAAAACTTTTGCTTCACATATTCTGCCTATTTTTCCCTGTTTAGGCAGGAAGTCCCTGTTACTCCAACTTGGCCATAAGTAGAAGTCCTCATCATCATAACTCATTTTTTTCATTACCTAATAAGTAATGGATATTTTTTAAATATTCACTCCATGTTTTAAATCATAGAATTATAACTCTCTTTTATCAGCAGTAAACAATACTTTTCATCTTAACTCTCAGAAATTCCCCACTCAGGCCTGCACACCTTCTTTGCTACTGTCTGATATACCCAAATCTCTGTTTACCTTAATATGCTTTATTATAAACCAGCATGCCCCCAAAAAGAGAAGTCTCAAGTCTGACCTGATGTAGAAGGAGACATATTGACCAAGAAGCTCATGTTGCTTAAGCTTCAAGTCTCTTCGCTTATATAACCCCTGTACTTAAGGCTGTGTTATGAATGTTGCATTGTTTTTCTTAAAGGGGGTTCCCCAAATTATATGAAGTTTGGGCCACACAAAGCTGGAGTCTGTCCCTGGATATAAGAATTCTACTAAGATGAGGCATATGGCTTTAGAAGTCTGACCTCATACCTTGTCTAACATAGTCTTTTTTTTCCCACATAAAGCCATTTTGGGCATTGCCATGTCTGTACTCTGCATATCATTTGGCACATGGTGGATTCTCAATACTTAATTTACCCCAAAACTACTAATTCATGGCATTAAATATCTAATGTAGATTAAATTTGCATTATGGAAATGAGAAACTTGGAGTTAAGCTGCAAATTGCATTTTCATCAGTGTCAAACTACAGAATCAATAGAAAGTGCACATGTTCAAGTTATGAGGGAAAAAATCCTCTATAAACTGGTTGAAATGAGTCACCTTGTTGTTGCTGCAATTATTTTGCACTTCACTACCTTTAACACTGATTCTATCTAGAGGGGTAATTACTCACAGAGCAAGTAACAAATAGCATATCTCTGACATGTTGACTTATCAGTAATTGCCAGTTACATACACAGTCACGTTCACTGTGCTGTTTGCACAAAGATAACAGTACTTCCTTCCTCACTGCCCATTTTGTTTTTTCCTTCCATTGCCACCAAAAAGTTCAGAAGTATTAGCCAATAAACTGAGAAAGTTAGTTTTAAAGTATCTTCAAGTTAGGTTTTGGAAAATGGCATGACAGATGGATAGAAATGTTATCATCTGCATAAACGAAGAGTACCTTGGATTTTTCTTTTGAGTAATTACTCTGTGTCTGTCACTGCAACAGAAGCAAAGGTTACTAAACTGGACTGGAGTCCCCTCCAAGAAATATTCTAGAATAAGAGACATTCTTTTTTTAAGTATAATACAATAAATGCCAGAATGGGGATGGACAAAGTAGTATGAAGTGACTGAATTAAAGTAGTCGGTGACACACAGGCCTTCACTCTTCTAAACACAAGCATGTGCAGGTATGCAGACACACACACACACACACACACACACACACCAATCATAATCCCCAGACATGATAGAATATAGCAGGTATAAGTAAATACCCTCAACCTAGTAATAAGCAAATATGGCATGATTTATTTTTTCTAATAACTGGTATTACATTTGCTTTCTGAATCCTCAGCATCTGGTGAATTGGCTATAGGAAAGAAAACAATCTTGTCAAATACAAATATCTCAGGCTTATCTCATATTTTCCACTCATACTCAAAACAAAACAAAACAAAACAAAAACATGTTTGTCACTATTTGTTTCAAAATGTGGTCAAAATGGAATGGTCAGCTCAGGCCCAAAACGTCTTGGGTGGCTAGTTTCTCCCTCATTTCTCTCCCTCGCTCCCTGCTGCTGCCTTCACCTGGTACAGATGGACCACATGTGTGTATGTGGGTGTGTGAGGGGGGTCTGGGGAGGGTGGGGGAACTGTTCACTTCAGGGTCAAAAGGATGCTGATTTGCATTTGCAGCCTCATTATTCACAGCTGTCTACTTTTCTCTAATGCATGTGCTTGTGTGTCCTCTCTCTGCTGCAGGCCGCCAAAAACAGCCCCTAAAGGCCATACTAGTTGACCTTTGGTGCTCCGCTGGGGAACGCAGGGGAGGCAGGGAGCCTTCATTACAGGCCTGGCACAGGTGGGTCCAGCTGAGGAACAACCATTTCCCCCCTCAGGCACCTAATAACCAGTTCACTCCGCAGTCCCCTCTCCACTATGCAGCCTCCTCAACCACTACCCACAGGAAACTTGGGGTCCTTGCTGCCTGGACACTTTCCCCAAACAGGACTTCCACAGTGTGGCCTTTCTGTGCTCTACATCTACAACCCGACCCTAATGCATACTCCATGCAACTCTGTTAGTCTAAGTTCTGGCTCAGTAAATCTCAACAGAGAAGCACCCAACTCTAAATCAGAGGTGAAGACGCAGGTCAGGCAAGCAGAGATTTCAGGGACAGGGAAGCCAAACATCACCCTTTCTAGATTATTCGCCCCAAAAATCTTAACTCTTTCCCAACCCTCCTTATGAATTTATGAATTGGGGGCCTGACATAATAGAAATGGAACTCCACATATATGTTTCCTTATTGAAAAGTAGTAAGTCAGGACACCCGAATCAGTAAATAAAATATGCTCTATCTCCTCAACTTAGACAACCACATAGTGTTTAAAGTTTTAAGTATTAAGTTTATCATTTTTAGAGTTTCCACCAAAACACGGTATCTGGAATAGAAGTGTGCGCTCCCCCACCCTCAGAGCTATATGACAGGGGATACTGGGGCTGGGGGCAATCCCATCCCTCTCTTCTCCCCCCTCAGCTCCATCCTGCCTAACACGGTGTCTGGCATACTGCTAAGTGGGCCAAGTCCAAAACAGGCCCACTATTCACCTCCCCTGCTCCCAAACAGCCACCCCTTGGGCTGACTGACAATGAGGCAGTCAGAAACCTGTAAGAGGTCCACACAAGTCCTTGAATACTCCAGGCTGTGCTGTTCAAGCAAAGAATTCCAAGAACAGACAGACCACAGGTTCCAGGAACTTCTCAACATCAACCCCCAAACCCACTCATAACAAGAACAGAAGCTTCCAAACTACAGACCCCAGAGCAGGGCCTCTTCCTTCTACTGTTTCTTCTGACACTGAGGTTCTTAGTCAAAATGGGGGAAGCTTCCAGGAAAATAGAGCTAAAAACAAGAGTTAATGTTACCAGGCAAAATGCTTCCTATTCCACCCCATTACATATTATATTTATACACATATACATATACATACCTATATACACAAATATTATGTGATAAAGAAGGGGGGCTGGCAAGAATAAGGAGAAGTAATATTGCAGCTGGGTTCAGAGGCCTTTTGTGGAAATGTAAGCATCTAATCATACAAAGTGAAAAGAGATACATAAAGTATACTGGCTCAGGAATTATGGGAATAACAGGAAATGAAGACAAAGGGAGCTATTCCATTCCTATAAAATGGGAAATATTCCTGAATGCTATAAAAGACATGAACTTTTGTGCAATGAAAAACTTCACTTCTAAACATACAGGGGGGCGGGAAGGGGGAAGGCATGAATATAAAAAGAAATTGATGTAATCACTTTCATAGTAGGAAAATTTAACTTTCTAAGAAATTCAAAGATGACATGGGCAAAAATGAATAAGAATGTAGAGAATACATGTAATGCAATTAATAACTGGGTCTAATATATATAAGGCATTTTACTCAACAAAAAGAAAATGTGCATTTTTTCAAACATGTTAGAAACATTTCCCAAATCGGCCATGTAGTAGAATATAAAGAAGTTTCAATATGTTTTTTAAGTTAATAGCAGAAAAGTCCCCTTCACAACCACTCTATAATAAAATTCAACATTCTCGGGGAGCCTGGGTGGCTTAGTCGGTTAAGCATCCGACTTTCGCTTAGGTCATGATCTCGCAGTTCGTGGGTTCGAGCCCCGCGTCGGGCTCTGTGCTGACTGCCAGCTCAGAGCCTGGAGACGGTTTCAGTCTGTGACTCCCTCTCTCTCTGACCCTCCCCTGCTCACGCTGTCTCTCTCTCTCTCTCTCTCTCTCTCTCTCTCTCCCCCCTAGAAATAAATAAAAATTTAAAAAAATACAAAATAAAAAAAAAATCAACATTCTCAACAGTGAAAGAAAAAAATCTATTTGATAGGCTAAAAAACAAAAACTTCTGAACTTAAACTTGGATTACAGTCTTGGATTAAATAAATATTATCAGGGAAATTACAAATTATTTATACAAGAACAATAATCAGAGTGATAAACCTTAACATTTGGGCATTACAGATAATATGGTAAAGAAAGAAAAACTTATAACCACAAATATAGGAGAACGAATACTAGGAAACTATGAAAATATAAATAGCCCAAAAGCATTAAGTTAGAAATAATTAGTAAAGATAAAAGTTATACTTATAGGGGGCACCTGGGTGGCTCAGTCAGTTAAGTGTCTGACTTTGGCTCAGGTCACGATTTCACGGTTCCTAAGTTTGAGCTCCACGTCAGGCTCTGTGCTGACAGCTTGCAGCCTGGAGCCTGCCTCAGATTCTGTGTCTCCCTCTCTGCCCCTCCCCACTCGTGCTCTCAAAAATAAACATTTAAAAAAATTTTTAAAGCTGTATTCATAAAACAAGAAATTTTTTAAAACAGTGTTTCTGTAAAGGTGTACCACACAATCAATTCCATAGCATATATCATATTAAAAGAAAGAGATCATAATGTAAAGAACATGTAAAAAAAAAAACACGGGTATGGAAGATATAAATTTTTAATATTTTTACATGTTATTTTATAAAAATATCAATTATAATATGGACAATATCAAATACAACTGACAACCTAGAAGATACAATTAATTTTCTAAAAAAATAAACTGCCCAAAATTAATCAAAGGGAATTATATATAAATATAATAACCAGTAAGGAAATTGATAAACTAGTTATTTCTAAAGAAGACATCAGATCTCTGTTGTTATACAAGTAGATTCTATCAGATGTGAGGTCCTAATAATTTTTAGTTTAAAAAACTTGTGTTTAAGAATATAAAATATAGGAAAAATCAACTCATGTAACAAAGCCAGCCTAATTCTGATATTAAAACCAGGAAAGGATAATAAAGAGAAAACAAGGCCATTTTCACCTATTATAAAAAGATGATATATATATATATATAAAATAAAGTATTAACAAAAAAACTCAGTAGTGTATTAAAAGAGCATGTTAAGATCAGGTAGTGATTTTATAAGCAATCTAAGGATGGGTTTTTCAACATTTAATAGTATATTGATATAACTCAGTTCAGTAATTGATAGGAAGTAAAAACTCCTATCAAAATCTATCAGGATGCTAAAAAACATTTATAAAATTCAAAACAAGCTCCTGATTAAAAGCTCCTGACAAACTGGAAACAGGAATAAAAAGCAACTTAAATTAATAAAAGGTATCCACCATACAGGTAAAAGTACACCTTGCACAACGTTAAGAAAAAATTCAGCATTTCCATTAACATACAAAACAGCAGAAGGATATCCCCATCACCTCAGACGTTCAGCACTGTAATGAATATAGGAGGGAAAAGAAATGAGAGTTATGAAAATTTGAAAGAAACTGTCTTTTTTTTTTTTTAATGTTTATTTACTTTAGAGAAAGAAAGAACACAAGTGGGGAAAGGAGAGAAAGAGGGAGACACAGAATTCAAAGCAGGCTCCAGGCTCTGAGCTGTCAGCACAAAGCCCGAAAATGGGGCTTGAACCCACATGCTGTGAGATCAGGACCTGAGCCAAACTCAGACGCTTAACCGACTGAGCCACCCCAGGCACTCCAAAAGAATACTGTCTTTATTTTAAATGTTTTCTTGGAGCATCCAAGAAAATCAACTAATAAACTACTAGAATAAAAAAGACAAATGTAGCAAAATATCCAGATTCAAGATCAGCTTCTACAAAACTATTTCCTGGTACACTGAAAAAGAACTAGATGTTATTATAAAGATACCATTTGTATCAACACCAAATTATAAAATACCTGTGGATATATTTAACAATTAATGAGCAAGGCCAAAATTATGTAAAGGACATAAAAGCAGAAATGACTTAATGAACTGTTAACATACTAAATGGGAAGATTCAGTATTATACAGATATCTAATATATTATTAAGTACCCAACCATGTCTATCAAAATCCCAAAAAATTTTTCTATGAAACATGATGAACTCTAAATTTTTTAATTTTATTTTAAATATACAAAAAAAGAAAATATGAACTCTGAAGCCAGACCAAATTACCTAGGTCCAAATTCCAGACCTGCTACTTATGAGATGTGTGGCCCTATGCAAATTCCTCAACTCCTCCATGGCTCAATAATTAAGAGCCTCTGCCTAATTAGTCTGTCAAGAAGCAAATATTAATATTTGTAAAGTACTTAGACTAGTGCATGACACACAGTAAGCACCATACAGGTGGTTATTAGGTAAATGAATGGAGAAAGACGTGGAGAGATTGATGATGATGGTAAGACAGATTTTTCTCCAAAGGGAAAATGTGATGGTATTTTTGTTACAAAATATTGAAATATACTATAACCAGAGCCCAAAGCAAGAACTGAGGCAGGACATCCTTGCACACATGACGTAGGATGGACCTTCCACACTTAACAGAGATCACTGTCTATTTTGTTTACCCCTGTGTTTGTAACTGTAATGCCTGAATGCTGAATGATGTTAAGTACGTAGTTTGCAGTAAGTAGTAAATGAATGCATACATTTTGTATACAATATATATAATGCATACATGCATATATATCTGCATATATACATTTTTATGAACTATGGGAATTAAAATGTGTTTTGGCCCATGAATAGAAAAAAATTTCTACATACACTGATCTGTTTTCCTTAACAAAATGGGCAAAATATATTCATGGAAGAAGAAACACAAATGGTCAATAGGAAAATTATGTGACACCTCAGTAATAATCAGGGAAATGGAAACAAGTCAATGAGATGTCTATTTTTCCTATCAATATGCAAACTCTAAAAAGATTAAATAATAGGCAGGATTGATGAGGATCTGTCGGCCACTCTCTATGAAATAGTCTTTCTAGAAGGCAATCTGACAATACTTTTGATAAGGGCATGCACACCCTCTGAGACAGCACTCCACCTCCAGGCACCCTTTCTAGAGGCCTGGTCACATGCGCACCCAGTTGCACAAAGAGCTGTCAGAAATGTTTACTTGTAGGGGTGCCTAGGTGACTTGGTTGGTTGAGTCTCCAACCTTGGCTCAGGTCATTATCTCACAGTTCATGGGTTCAAAGCCCACGGTGGGCTCTGTGCTGGCAGCTCAAACCCTAGAGACTGCTTTGTATTCTGTGTCTCCCTCTCTCTGGCACTCCCCTGCTCACACTTGCTCTCTATCTCTTTCAAAAATAAACGAACATTAAAAAATTTTTAAAAGGTCTTTTGTGGTTCCATACAAATTTTTGGATAGTTTGCTCTAGATTTGAGAAGTATGCTGGTGCAATTTTGATTGGAATTGCATTGAATGTGTAGAGTGCTTTAGGTAATAATGACATCTTAACTATATTTATTCTTCCTATCCATGAGCATGGAATGTTTTTCCATTTCTTTGTGTCTTCTTCAATTTCCTTCATAAGTTTTCTATAGTTTTCATCATACAGATCTCTTGTATCCTTGGTTAGGTTTATTCCGAGGTATTTTATGGTTTTTTGTGCAATTGTGAATGGGATCAGTTTCTTGATTTCTCTTTCTGTTGCTTCATTGTTGGTGTATAAAAATGCAACCGATTTCTGTACGTTGATTTTGTACCCTGCAACTTGGCTGAATTCTTGGATCAGTTCTAGTAGGCTTCTGGTGGAGTCTGTCGGGTTTTC